>NC_052169.1:19060213-19241356 GCF_902713615.1 Scyliorhinus canicula | reverse complement strand
CCCCCCCCCCCTCCAATAAAACATCTGCATTGTGATTTAAGTACAAGGCAGACTAACCAACAAGTGCAGAACAGATTTAAAACCTAGTAGCTTCAGACCTGGAATTTTTCTATTCAATTGCTTTGAATGGTAAACGTCCTTGTTATTTAAGACTGTTCATCTGATTTGCAGACAGATTATCAGGCTGTTTTTTTTTAAACAATATCAAATTTGTTCTCAAATCCATTAACAAGGAACACATGGTCAGAATTAACCAAACTATATATGGGTAGTCTGAGCATTGACATGAGAATGTAAGTCTGTGACTGAACTTTAATTCATTTCAAACCCCCTTGGAAAAATAGGAAATTGATGACTCATATGTGCAAACAACTTAAGTAGGAACTGATGTTGAAATAATAAATATCAGGCTTTGGATATATCTTCCCAGCTGGGAAAGAACATTCATCACTTTGTGGTTCTCTGTGTTATGGGGCAATTGACTTTTGAGTGTAGAGGGGCTGTTTTTTTCTGAGCCAGTTAAACCTATGATTTGACAGATAGGAGCATCACCAGTCCATGAAAATGTAACCTGATTTGAATTGTAGTTAGTAGGGGTGGGGGATGCGTGGCCCAGATAGGTAGCTTGCCGTAGTTCAGCCAAATTATTTTGATGGCGCAAGTACCGTAAATCATGGTGTATAAGTCAGCCCAGCGCATGTGGCAATTGCATTTTTCCGGAGCTCAAGAATCACGCTTTGCTCATACCAGACGTCCCCCCTCCTTTGCGGCCACCGTGTGCTGTATTCACATTCGTGGTCGGCCTTAATTTTTCACCCCACAAGCACATGTTTAACTTTACCGGTACCTCTCACTGGCTGCGAGGGATCAAGCAGGTGATACGGGGCCACTCTTTGCGTTAGGATGTCGATGGCATTTCGAAATAGAACATAGAACAGTACAGCACAGAACAGGCCCTTCGGCCCTCAATGTTGTGCCGAGCCATGATCACCCTACTCAAACCCACGTATCCACCCTATACCCGTAACCCAACAACCCCCCCTTAACCTTACATTTATTAGGACACTACGGGCAATTTAGCATGGCCAATCCACCTAACCCGCACATCTTTGGACTGTGGGAGGAAACCGCAGATAACATTTCAGAATGCTGACCGTTCACACCCATACGGCGGTTCACGTAAACACTCGACGTACAAGTCGAACCCCCCTCCCCTGTTTTTTGGAGGGATTTGCCAAGGCTTCAAAGGTCGATTTGTACGGCAACATCTCTACGGCGCATTGCATTTGCCAATGCTGATACATCTTTCAAATTTATACATTTCATGGTCAACTTATCTCTTTACATAGCAAACCACAGACCAGTGACCACACAATTTCTTCCTGACATGCCACAGCAGATGGTCTGTATTGTAGCCCTGCAATCTAATTTCGCAAACTGGCTGGAATGAATGTTATTTAGAACATGTCTGGAAGTGTGATGGAAAGGAAGTTAGCGTGGGTCTGCTTTAATATTTTGCAACATATCGGCAATGCTTTGAATTTGAAAGTATTTATTGTTTGTTGCTGTTGGCCCACGTACAGGACTGCAAACATGATCACAGCCTCACATGCTATGCACTGTGCTCTTCTCGTCTAGTAATGTTTTAGGGAGCATCTCAACTTCTTGGAATAGTAGGTCAACTCCATGGGTTTGAAGTGTCTGTGAGTGCAAGTGTGCTGTCTGTAGGGACACCTGTTTTCTCATGTTCCTTGTAATCTGAAGTTGAGTCTCACCCTACAAGTTGCGAGAGTGGTTCACAACGCCCAGACATTGAACGTCAGCAAGCTGCAATTCCATATGAAACGAACAGCAAGTCAGAAACGGGTATGACGAAAGCAACCGTTACAACACGGGGGATTTTTATTCTGAAAATTCCTGTTCGCAGTCTTGTGTCGCAACGTTGTTTAACAAAAACAACCTCTGCATCCCCATCCAACCCTAAATAGATTTGATAGAATCACATCATCTCCAGCTCAGCGTACCTGTGTCAAAAGAGCTATCAAATTAGTACCACTCCTCTGCACCTTCTCCATAGCTTTCCCCTCAATTCTTTCCCCTATTCAGATACTGATCCATTTCCCTCTCGGATGTCACAATGGAATCCTTTCCACTTTTAACTCCTGAAACTAAAACTACTGGTTGCAGTGAACTGCTGCAATGTGCTTTCAATATAAAGTAGAAGTTGGATTTTTAAAAGTTTTACTTAACTCTATTGACTCCTGTTTCTGATAAAGGGTAATCAGCTGCTCTCTGAATCCAGTAACTGGTGTTGTGAATGTGCGTGGCAATGCCAGTTAAGGGCAGAGTCAGGATTAGGCACTGGCTCAGCTATAAACCAGATGTTATGGTTAAATTGCCTTCTGAGGGGCAGCACGGTGGCGCAGTGGGTTAGCACTGCTGCCTCACGGCGCCGAGGTCCCAGGTTCGATTCTGGGTCACTGTTTGTGTGGAGTTCGCACATTCTCCCCGTGTTTGCGTGGGTTTCGCCACCACAACCCAAAAATGTGCAGGGTAGGTGGATTGGCCATGCTAAATTGTCCCTTAATTGGAAAAATGAATTGGATACACTAAATTTTAAAAAAAAAAATTGCCTTCTGAGTAGAATCTCTGGCAACAGCGCACCCCTCCCCGATGACCTCGATGCATTCAATGCTTGTTTTGAGCAGGAAACCAACAAACCATTGTCAACTGCCCCAGCAGCCTCGGACACACGCATACCTACTGTCACAGCCTCACAAGTCAGATCAGCTTTCTTGAAAGTGAACCCACGGAAAGCAACGTATCCTGACGGAGTCCCTGGTCGTACACTCAGATCCTGCACGGACTAACCGGCGAGTGTGTTCAAGAAGACCGCCATAATACCGGTGCCAAAGAAGAACCAGGCAACGTGCCTCAATGACTACCGCCTGGTGGTCTTGACACGATCATTATGAAGTGCTTCGAGAGGTTGGTCATGAAACACATCAACTCAATACTCCCAGAATGCCTTGATCCACTGCAATTTGCATACCGCCACAACCGGTCCACAGCAGGCGCCATCTCCCTGGCCCTACACTCATCCCTGGAGCATCTTGACAACAAGGACTCCTATATCAGACTCCTATTCATTGAGTCCAGTTCCGCCTTCAACACCATAATCCCAGCCAAGCTCATATCAAAACTCCAAAACCTATGACTTGGCTCCTCCCTCTTTAATTGGATAAGACCATAAGACATAGGAGCAGAATTAGGCCACTCAGCCCATCAAGTCGGCTCTGCCATTCAATCATGGCTGATATGTTTCACACCCTCATTCTCCTGCCTTCTCCCCATAACCTCTGACCCCCCTTGGCCTCTATAACCTTCTGTGGCAAAGAGTTCCACAGATTCACCACCCTCTGGCTGAAGAAATTCCTCTTCATCTCTGTTTTAAAGGATCATCCCTTTAGTCTGAGATTGTGCCCTCTGCTTCTAGTTTTTCCTCCAAGTGGAACATCCTCTCCTCGTCCACTCTATCCAGGCCTCACAGTATCCTGTAAGTTTCAATAAGATCCCCCCCCTCATCCTTCTAAACTCCAACGAGTACAGACCTAGAGTCCTCAACCATTCCTCATAAGACAAGCCCTTCATTCATAGGGGCTGGTTTAGCACAGTGGCCTAAATAGCTGGCTTGCAATGCAGAACAATGCCAGCAGCACGGGTTCAATTCCCGGCCTCCTCGAACCGGCGCTGGAATGTGGCGACTAGGGGCTTTTCACAGTAGCTTCATTGAAGCCTACTCGTGACAAGAAGTGATTGTTATTATTATTCTCGGATCCTCGACCTCCTGACTCATAGACTACAGTCAGTAAGGATAAACAACAGCACTGCCTCCACGATAGTCCTCAATACCGGGCCCCTGCAAGGCTGCAAACTTAGCCCCCTAATATACTCCCTACTCGCAATGGCTGTGGAAAAATCTGGCTCCAACTACAATTTGCTGATGACAAGACCGTAGTGGGACAGATCTCAAACAATGATGAGTCAGAGTACAGGAGGGAGATAGAGAACCTAATGGCGTGGTGCAACGACAACAATGTTTACCTCAATATCAACAAAAATTAGGAGCTGGTCATTGATTTCAGGAAGCAAAGTACTGTGCACACCCCTGCTGTACACAGGGTCTGCATCAATGGTGCTGAGGTGGAGATGGCTGACAGCTTCAAATTCCTAGGAGTGCACATCACCAACCATCTTCTGGTCTGCCCACATCGACGCTACCACCAAGAAAGTACAACAGCGCCTATACTTCCTCAGGAAACTAAGGAAATTCGGCACGTCCAACATTGACTAACCAATTTTTACAGATGCACCATCGAAAGCATCCTATCTGCCTGCATCATATGGAAACTGCTCGGCCCAAGACCTTAAGAAACTACAGAGAGTCGTGAACACCGCCCAGTCCATCACACGACCCTGCCTCCCATCCATTGACTCTGTCTACACCTCCCGCTGCCTGGGGAAAGCGGGCAGCATAATCAAAGAACCTTCCCACCTGGCTTATTCTTTCTTCCAACCTCTTCTGGACTCGAGTGGTTTTCTGTGTGGGGTCTGCACGTTCTCCCCGTGTCTGTGGGTTTCCTCCGGGCACTTCGGTTTCCTTGCACAGTCCAAAGACGTGCAGGTTAGATAGATTGGCCATGATTACGGGGATTGGGTGGGGGAATGAGCCGGGATAGGCTGCTCTTTAAGAGGGTGGGTGCAGACTCGGGCCGAATGGCCTCCTTCTGCACTGTAGGGATTCTATGGATGTAAGATGGCTCCGTATTAGGCAATTTTAATCGCTGGCTCCTGATTCCAATGATATCTATGTGTACTGTGGCTCATCACGAAAGAATTTTGGTTTATTTTAAAATCATGAGTACACTCTAACTGCTAATTTTAAAATATCACATATTGTTTTAGAACACTGAAATTCATCAGATAGTACATACGAGTGAAGGCTTAATAATCTCTCAGTATGTTCAGATTTAATGCAATAAGTTCAGATATCAGCGAGAATGGTCAATGGAATTGGATTGAACATGTTAGCATTCACATAAAAGACAACCAGACCAAGTTAGCACTCCCTGGAAACACTGAGAAGACTAACATGATTTATTTAATCAGGACAATCTCTATTTAAGTGGTATTTGAACAGCATGTGCTCTGAGGTTAAAGCTACATTATTACAACATTTTCAGTGTTGCTTCTTTTCAGCGTGCAGCTTATCAATGGGAACCAAGGTGTATAACCGGTCTTTTGTTTCAGGTGACGGAACCACATGTGCTTCCTTCCTGGTTGACATCCCCTTCACTCCCTACTCCATTCCAGATCCAGCCTCCTGACCCTCACGGAGCAGACTTCGACTTCAGCAGCCACCAAAGCGGGGTTGTAACGTTGGGCTGCTCTGCAACTTGTTTGCAATTACATCTAAATCAAAGTTTTGCCCCCTACCGTCAAGTTTTGCCAGAAATTGCTCATAAGATCATAAGCCATTGGAGTAGAATTAGGCCACTTGGCCCATCGAGCCTGCTCCGCCATTCAATCATGGCTGACATTTTTCTCATCCCCATTCTCCTGCCTTCTCCCCATAACCCCTGATCCCCTTTTTGATCAAAAACCTATCTATGTCCTAAAGACATCAGTGATTTGACCTCCGCAGCCTTCTGCGGCAAACTTCCACAGATTCACCATCCTCTGGCTGAAGAAATTCCTCCTCATCTTTGTTTTGAAGGATTGTCCCTTTAGTCTGAGATGGTGCCCTCTGGTTCTAGTTTTTTCTACAAGTGGAACATCCTCTCCACGTCCACTCTATCCAGACCTCGCAGTATCCTGTAATTTTCAATAAGATCCCTCCTCCTCCTTCTAAACTCCTAAACGAGTGCAGACTCAGTCCTCAACCTTTCCTCATAGGACAAGCTCTTTATTCCAGGGATCATTCTTGTGAACCTCCTCTGGACCCTTTCCAAGGCCAGAACATCCTTCCTTAGATACTGGAGCCAAAACTGCTCACAATACTCCAATGGGTCTGACCAGAGCCTTGTATAGCCTCAGAAGTACATCCCTGGTGGTGTATTCTAGCTCTCTTGACATGAATGCTAACATTGCATTTGCCTTCCTAACTGCTGACTGAACCTGCACGTTAACCTTAAGAGAATCGTGAACAAGGACTCCCAAGTCCCTTTGTGCTTCTGACTTCCTAAGCATCCCCCATTTAGAAAATAGTCTGTGCCTCCTTCCAAAGTGCATAATCGCACATTTTTCCACATTGTATTGTTGTGGGAACGGCGTTTTCAGAACCCCAAAATGTATCATGGAATTCAACCAACCTTCCCCTTTAATGTATTGTTGCTTTTGAAGCACACGGCTTGGTCTCCAGGTGTGGTATTACAATTATGGACACATGGGTTTTTAAACACAAAACAATGTTTATTCCATGAATTCAACTTAACCTTTTAAATAAACATTGGATCACTTAACACCCCTTACTTCAAAGATAACCCCGAAAATAATACAACACTAAATAATCCCTCAAAATGTTCCTTCAAACCACCAAAAGACTTAATAGAAACACATCAGGGTAAGGACATTACTATTATGAGTTTAAATCACCCAAATGATTCAGAGATAGGCTTTGACAAAGAGTCATGGGACTCGAAATGTTCGCTCTTTTCTCCCTACAGATGCTGCCAGACTTGCTGAGATTTTCCAGCATTTTCCCTTTCGTCAGAGATAGTCTTTCCTGGCAGAGATAACAGCAGATCCGGCTCACTGCAAACACAGACACACCCAAGCTCTTTTCCTCAAAACGGAAACTAAAACTCCCAATAAGCAGAAGTGAGCTCAGCTCAGCTCCTCCTTTTGACATCACCAGTAATATGAGCTGCTCTATTTCTTAGAGGTTCATTGCTTAAACATCCATTTCCTAAAGGTACTCTCACATGACAGTATTCCCTCTGCCACTTCTTTTCCCACTGTCCTAGCCTGTCCAAGTCCTTCAGGCAGCCCAACGGGCAGCATGGTAACACAGTGGTTAGCACAGTTGCTTTAGGGTCCCAGGTTTGATCCCCGGCTTGGGCTACTGTATGTGCGGAGTCTGCACGTTCTACCTCTATGTCTGCGTGGGTTTCCTCCGGGTGTTCCGGTTTCCTTCCACCGTCCAAAGATGTGCAGGTTAGGTGGATTGGCCATGTTTAATTGCCCTTAGTGCCCAAAAATGTTAGGTGGGGTTACTGGGTTAAGGTGGGAATGAGGGATTAAGTGGGTGCTCTTTCCATTCTCTTTCTGAATGGCCTCCTTATGCCTTGTAAATTCTATAATTCTGCAGTCCGCCTCCTTCCTCAATACTACCTGTCCCTCTACAGATCTTTGTATCATCTGCAAACTTAGCAACAGTGCCTCCTGTGAATTAAGCCTTAGTAAAGGCTTTCCGAGGGTTAAGACGTTTCATGTACCTTTCCAAGAGCGTTCTACGTTTTTACCAATGTTTTCACACTCACAATTCCTTTACATTGGGCACAGTTCTCTCCCATCACTCACGTCATCCCTATGCCCTTCTGCACTTGTTGCTGTGAGTAATTATACAAATAAGATTAGACTAGAAAGTAATACAGAATTTTCACTTGATCTGTCAGGAGTTACATCAGTTCTAGACTATTTAGAACTTACTCATTTGAGGATGAAAATTGCTGACAAAGAGTTTAAAATAAAACAGCTACATGCAGAATATTTGCCCCAGCCTAACCAATATTGTCAGGACGATCCTGTCTGGCTGCCTAACTGACAGCTGAGCAGAGGAAATCAAGCAACACATGCTGTATGATTTTCTCGGTCTGGCTGACAATTATTCAAATCTACAAAGCCCCAAGCAAAGGAACAATGCGGAGGAGACAAAGAATGTTGGAGATATGTAGTGGAGAAAGCTATTTGATCTAGAAATGAATAATGCTGAAACAGTAGGTCAGACAGCATCTGTGCAGGAAGTAACAGAGTTAATAGCTTGGATTTTTTTTGGGAAATATGAGTCGCCGTCCTAAACCCTTACCTCCCGCCACTCAAGTGGATAGAGCTGTGCAGAAGGCCTATGGTGTGCTAGCGCTCATTAGCAGAGGGATTGAATTTAAGAGCCGTTGGGTGATGATGCAGCTGTACAAAACCTTGGTACGGCCACATTTGGAGTACTGTGTGCAGTTCTGGTCGCCTCATTTTAGGAAGGATGTGGAAGCTTTGGAAAAGGTGCAAAGGAGATTTACCAGGATGTTGCCTGGAATGTAGAGTAGGTATTCTACCTACTCTGGGTAGTTGGGCCTTTTCTCATTAGAACGGAGAAGGATGAGGGGCGACTTGAAAAAAAAATGAAAATCGCTTATTGTCACGAGTAGGCTTCAATGAAGTTACTGTGAAAAGCCCCTAGTCGCCACATTCCGGCGCCTGTTCGGGGAGGCTGTTATAAGATTATAAGGTTATAAGATGATCAGGGGAATAGATAGACAGTCAGAGACTTTTTCCCCGGGTGGAACAAACCATTACAAAGGAGACATAAATTTAAGGTGAATGGTGGAAGATATAGGGGGGATGTCAGAGGTAGGTTCTTTATCCAGAGAGTATGGGGGCATGGAATGCACTGCCTGTGGAAGTAGTTGAGTCGGAAACATTAGGGACCTTCAAGCGGCTATTGGATAGGTACATGGATTACGGTAGAATGATGGGGTGTAGATTAATTTGTCCTTAATCTAGGACAAAAGTTTGGCACAGCATCGTGGGCCAAAGGGCTTGTTCTATGCTGTATTTTCCTATGTTCTATTCTATGTTCTATGTTCCTCTCATACCTATTTATTTGTCTCCTAGAGAGGTGAACAGGCAAGGCTTGGTTATACTGCCTCTCTCGGCAGACTCGAAGCAGCATGGAGAAGTGTGCATGCCAGGGTGGGCTGCTTAAAGGCCTTGCCTTGGTTCTCGGGGACATTGACCCAGCTCTTAAAATCGTGTATATGTCCCCTAAGCCTCACCATTCCATGCCCCAACATAAACACCATGCTGGCTCATATCCACATTCCCCTCCCGCCCTAACACCCCCTCTCATTCCCCTTGTCTTACCTACAGCTGCACACCCAGAATCCACTATTGTCAGACCTCAGGCGCAATGCAATAGCAATTGAAGCCTTTGAAATGCACTGGAAAAAAATAAACCTCTAATGATTGAATAAAAACTTAACAATCTAACATACAGCAATTCATATTCCACAAACATTTCCTGTCCCATTGCAAAAAAGTGGTCATTTGGTTGTGAAAGCAAACATTTATTTAGAAAACACATCAAAGACAAATGACATTAACACTGTCAACCATGTTCATAGTCCCCTGTAGACAGAGTGCTGAGCTAAGTGCCACACAGATTTTGAAACTCAGCCAAGCATTCATAATTACTTCAGTTATCAAAACAAACCATTACAGCTCCAGACAATAAAACCGTACAAAACTGAAAAAACTGATTTTATTTCTATTTCAAATCAGATGTCAATAAAATGAGTGCAGGATGTTCTTCTAAGGAGCAGGTCAATTTTTTTTTATGAGGTTCTGAACATTCAAATCGCTGTTCCGATCATGGTAGAACCGCTTGCGGGCACGGTTTTCTTCGGTTTACTGCATAATAGCACATTTTCCAATGGGAAAAGTACTCTAATGCATCCCAATGCTGGTCAATGTAATGGTCAATGTACCTTTGCAGGATAGATCTCCATGATCAATCACTGCAGTAAAGCATATCCACTCATAAGACAGCATTGAGCGATGTCAGTTGAAGTTGTCAGAACATTTAGCACTAACCTTTCAGAATGTTCCTTACTCCTCAGCACGCTCAGTCCAAGGTTTCCCAACTCTCTCACCTGTCAGGTTTTTCAAAGGCTTCCAAAGCTCATCTTATCCAACAAAAGTACAGTTGGACATGAAATGCCAAGTTTTCTCTAGGCCTATCAACGGCAATCCCGTGTGTGCAGGGTCCCAATCCAAACCTAACATGAACGTCTTGTCCGAAACTTCCCACCTATTGGAAGTTTGTTTGAGGCTCTTTTTCAGAGCAGAATTTAAATGTCCGGTCCCGTGGCCTCAATTTGGCCATTCCCGCCTCCATTCCCAACTTTATTGGGGCACAAAAATATCAGGACGGGAAAATCCAGCCCAATGTCTCTGCTGTTTATGTGGAAAATTTGTAGAGCCCCTACTCGATTTAACGGCAGGACCTGAGTTAAAATTATTGAATCTGTTTCCTTGCCGAAGATTGAGAGGCTTGCTAGCTGTCTGGGGTAGGCCTGTTCCATCGAGCCACAGTCAAGAAGTGAAACCGAGGGAGAAATTGGGATTTAGCAGGCAGTGAAGAAAGGTAAGGGGCGGTTAAACATTTTGACAAAGAAAGCTGATTGCAACGCGCCTACCTTCGAATATAACAAAGAGGGTTGAGGGCTAAATGACTAATCTGCTATCCAGCGGCAGATATGTCAATAAAATGTTTTAACAGGACCGTGTTCCTTCAGTTTTACCTCCTTTTCAAATTTACTGCTCTCCAGCTGTGTTTCCCAAGACTCACGAAACCTGGCAGCTGAAGGGAGGCAAGAACAACTGGATCCAAAAGGTAAGTATCTTTTCATCATTGCTTGTGTGTCAGGAGGAGTAGTTTTTCTTCCCTCAGGCCACCGAGCTAATCTGGTTCCCTCCTTGTTTACACCCAGCCTCTCCCATCTGACTCCTCCCCCAACCTGCAGCCTCTACCTCCCTCAACTCCACAGCTGAGCGTTTGCGACTTTTTCAATTTTAGTTTCAGATTTCCAGCACCTGAAATATTTTGCCTGGGTTCAAAGCATTGGCGGAGTCGAAATTGAGCTCATTGGCCGGAATCTACCAGGAAAGATTTGCTGAGATGCACTCGACCTCGATCTGTGTGCAGACTCGTCAGCTTGAGGGTGGTCACCTAATTTAGACGGTGATGCTGAGTAACCGAGCCACATCTTTGGTGCTCACCAGTAGTTGCAGGCAGAGATGAAAAAAATGAAAAATTGCTTATTGTCACGAGTAGGCTTCAATGAAGTTACTGTGAAAAGCCCCTAGTCGCCACATTCCGGCGCCTGTCCGGGGAGGCTGGTACGGATGAGGTTGAGTCCTTGCTCTCCGTAGCTTCAAAGGAACAGAAGAAGGCCATTCTGCCCATCGATCAGTTCCACCATTTGGTAGATGATGGCAGCTCAGCACCATTGCACCATCTGTCCACTCTGGTTCTATAAAACCTTGGGCGCGATTCTCCGACCCCCACGCCGGGTGGGAGAATCGCGGGAGTGGCGGGCGATTCACGTCACGCCACGCCACCCTGGCACCCGCACGCGATTGTCCCACCTCCCCCCCCCAAAACGGCGTGTTGCGTTTTACGACTGGCCGCTCGGAGAATCGCCGCTCGCCGTTTCTAACGGTCGAGCGGCGATTCTCCGGCCCGGATGGGCCGAGCGGCCTGCCTAATCCGACCGGTTCACGCCAGCGCCAACCACACCTGGTCGCTGCCGGCGTGAACAGCGCGCGAACACTGCGTGTGGGGCCTGTTGTGGGGGGGGGGGAGGAGGATCGAGCACCAGGGGAGTGCTCAGGAGGGGTCTGGCCCGCGATCGGTGCCCACCGATCGCCGGGCCGGCGTTTCTAACAGACGCACTCTTTTCCCTCCGCCGCCCCGCAAGAACCATTCGACATGTCTTGTGGGGCGCCCGCGGGGAGAATGGCAACCGCGCATACGTGGGTTGGCGCCAGCCAACCTGCACATGCGCGGGTGACATCATTTAAGCGCTGCCGGCCACGTCATTTACGCGGCGCCGCTTTGATGCGGGCATCAAGGACCGGCGTGCGTAATTGACGCGGCGCCGCTCCTAGCCCCCGGGGTGGGAGAATAGGGGGCGAGGAGCGGCCTCCGACGCCGGAGTGAAACACTCCGGTTTTCACTCCGGCGTCGGCACTTTGTCTTCCCGATGGGAGAATCGCGCTCCTTATTACCCGGGCGCGACCAAAATCTTATCAATTTCAGGTTGGAGAGATCCTCAGCCTCAACATCTTTTTGGGGGGTGATCCCTACTTGAGCTACTTTCTGTGCAAAAGAAAAAAGAGCTTTGTGACCACGACGCTGAATGGCGTAGCTCTAATTTGAAGTTCATGCCAGGATCTTAATGAATGGTTGAAGAGGCTCGAGGGGCTGAATGGACTGCTTCTGCTCCCATTTCGTACACTCTGGACTCTATTATGTAAATTCCTTTAATCATTTTAAAAGCTTCAATTAGATCACTCCTTAATCTTCTAAAACTTGAGGGAATACAAGCCTTGCCTTTTTTATCCTGCCACCGTAATTGAACCCTTTTAGCTGCGGTATCATTCTGGCGAACCTGTACTACCCCACTCCATGGCCACTATATCTCTCCGGAGATATCTTCTTGGCCTTGAGGTCATCAGTGTTTCATCGCTGGCCCTGAAATCCGCCTAGGTTTTGGATGGACTGCTTTCTGCGGCAACCTCGTTACTTTTCACTATCTCGGGACGTTTGGGTTGGAGGCGAAATTAAGATGTTAAATATTTCTCACCTATTTTTAAGTGAGGTGGAGCAGCGTGGAGTGACCAGTCTGCTCTCAGAAGACAGGGCGGTTCATACTTTGAAGGATGGCTGCGTCCCAGCTTTATAATTTGTGTCCGCTTTCACACCCAGCCAAAAGAGGAGGCAAGAAGGACCAATCAAGCAGGAGCATTCCCACCACTTCCTGCTTCCCTCTCCATGTTTGGTGGAGCCTCCCCTACTGTATCGCCGCTGATATCCTACCCTACGATCCCCCCTGTACTCCTGGATTTCCTGGACCTGCATAGGGACAATTACCACTCCTGTGCCTCAAAGCAAATTTCTTACCACCTTTGAAGTGATAGAACAGCACATGTGACTTTGTGTTGGACTTCCTAATGGCAGAGTGAATTTGTTAAACTCGTTAGATTTAACATTGGAACATACAGGTGACTTGATGTATCATTTGCAGCCCATAGCAATTAGAGAGTAACAACTGATGCTGGTGTTGGATTGCTTCTATCGGCCGGTAACGCAGTAATTAAGAGTGCAAATTTAAGATGGTCGCACAATGAATGGAAGAAAGTGTTCGAGAAGAAAATGAGCTGGGTATTCCTATTGCTAGGTGTGGCTTGATTTCCATCCACTGCTGTAAGGTTGAAGGGCTGGCTTCCCACAAGGATGAGATAATGCGATGCTGCAGAGAAGGAACAGCGCAGAGCATGTCGGGGGAGCTGCACTGCCGCAGCAGTAGAGGTGGAACGGCCTTTAAAGATGATGTTGGAAAGTTGTTTCAGCAAAGGTCTGAGGGGACATGCACGGTGCCTATTCTTTGGGTTCAGCCGTCTGCTGCTGAGGCTAAATCATTTCCTGCGAGCTGGTAGGAAAGAGTAAGCTGGGGAAGTGCCTCGTGCTATCTGAGGGAACATAGGAAGGGAGTAGGCCATTCAGCCCCTCGACCCTGCTCCGCCATTCAATGAGATCATGGCTGATTTGTAGCCTGACTCCATATCAATGTGGTGGTATGGATATGAGCACTGCCATTGGTGCAGAGCACAGGCTTCCCATTGGCTCTGGCTGGTCATGTGCCTCTCGTCCGATTGGTTGGGACTAGTCATGTGACTGCTCTCCAATTGGTCGAGAGGCAAGTAGGCCCCGCCTCTGAGGCGGGGTATAAGTACCCAGAGTTCCCAGCGGTCAGCCATTCTCTGTAGTTGACCACCGGGCTAACAACTAGCTGATTAAAGCCACAGTTCGGATCCTATATGTGTCTTGAGTTGAATTGATGGTACATCAATCCCTTAATACCTTTGCTTAACAAAAATTGATCTATCTCCGATTTAAAACTAACAACTGACCTAGCATCAATTACTGGTTGTGGGAGAGAGTTCCAAACCTCTAGATCAATCTAATTGGTTTTATTAATTGGAAAATGAATACATTTTGAATTAGTGCCACAGAGAGAGAGGAAAAAAAACTGAGTAAAACACGTGAAAATAGAATGTCCACTGCCACAGCGACAAATGCAGCTGCAGCCCGTAATGAATTGGGGAGTTCATGATGCCTTTGAGACATTAGAGACGTTCAAACCAAAGTGTGGACTGACGATCAGCGACTTTTTAAAGGGGAAAGGGTCAGCTACATCCCTCTGTGGGCAGGAGAGTAAGTTAAATGTGTTTCATCGATGGGAGGCCAGTGAGGGCAGCTGTAAAACAAAACTGATACAAGCTTTTTAAAGAATTCACTATACATCTCTAGCCAAAGTCAAATCATCAGATTAAAAGAAAATTTGTTCATGGGACGTTGGCGTGGTAAACCAGTGCATTATATTGTACTTGCTGTTCTTACTTATTGTACTTACTGTTTGTTACATGTCCCTGCTGGCTCTGCCTATGGCTCCGTCCCTCCGGCTCAAGTATAAAAGTGGCTAACCTCCAGCCCTGCTCTCATTCTGGGACCGGCTGCCAGCAGGTATCTTTTAGCTGATGAAAGCCACAGTTTACTCTTCCGTCTGTCGTCATTGATGGTACATCAGCTGGCTGGGGCAGAATTTATCGTCCTGGGTGGTGGGGGGGGATGTGGATCTGGAGTCACATGTAAGCCAGACCAGGTAAGGAGGACAAATTTCCTTCCCTATAGGGAGATTAGTGAACCGGATGAGTTTTCGCAACAATGGCCAATTGGTTTCAGCATCATGATTAGACTTTTAATTCCAGATCTGTATTGAAACATCCCGCTATTCAATGATGTAGTATGCAAGGAGACAATGCAGCGGGAGCTGAAAAATCAGTTTGCCGCCAGTGTGAAATGATGGTCCAGACGTGGGCTCACGCTGTGAATGCCAATGAAAGCCCCACCGGAATCCCTGCATCCCCCCCCCCCCGCTATCAACCGTGCTGCCAGCTGGTTTATACGCTTGCCCAGAACAGGTCTGGACTAACATGGTGTGCAAATGTCGGACTTGCAAGAAGGCCTGGGGGGGGGGGGGGGGGGGGGGGGCTCTCGGAGATGGGGGATGGAGGCCTCCAGCAACTGTCATACTACAACAAAGGAAAACCTGTCATTCTGCAAATCAATGCATCTGCAAAAGGCCTGGCAGTGATCCTGGTACAAGAGCATTTGTATCCCAAATTGTAACATTACGGCGGCAGAGTGGTTAGTGATTAGGGCAGGGTGCAGTCCGTCGGCATGGGTGGATCTTGCCGGTGTGTTTGGGCCCTCTGTGAGCCACAGGGAACTGAAGCACCCTTCTTATAAGCCTGCAGGAAGAGTGCATCCCAATTAGGGCGGCACGGTGGCAACAGTGATTAGCACTGCTGCCTCACAGCGGCAGGGACTTGGATTTGATTCCGACCTTGGGTGGCTGTGTGGAGTTTGCACTTTCTCCCCGTGTCTGCGTGGGTTTCCTCCGGCTGCTCCGGTTTCCACCCACTGTCCAAAGATGTGCAGGTAGGTGGTTTGCCATGTTAAATTGCCCCGTAGTGTCCAAAGGTTAGGGTGGGGGGGGGGGGGGTTATGGGGTTAGGGCGGGGGAGTGGGCCTCGGTGGGGCGTTCTTTCAGAGGGTCGGTGCAGACTTGATGGGCCAAATAGCGTCCCTCTGCTCTGTAGGGTTTCTACATTAGCTGAGACCAGCTATGCCAACATAGCAGAAGAGTTTTTGGCAGTCGGGTATGGATGTGGGAAACCCAATGCATTTCTCAATTGGAGCATGTTTATCGTGAAGAGTGACCATTAACCACTGGAGCAGATCTAGAAGAAAAATCTGTAAAGCAACAGCAAGGCCTCAGAACTTGAGGCTTCAGAGTCATGATTTCGCTCTGAAACACAAGCCAAGATGGGAGGTGGTGCAGTTACCCAATCTAGGTTGTCCCCACAGGAAATATTTGAGCTGAAAGATCCCGGGGGAAAGATTCCTTACCTAGTAAACGTAAATCAGCAAAGCTGAGTCAAATTGGATACAAAACCAACAAAGAGAAAAGTAGAATTTTCCATTCCGGGGGCGGTGGGCGTAAGAACTGGGAGTTCTGTCCTGCCACGGAGCCCGGTGGGAATTTCCACTCAATCAAGCAATGCGTGCTTCATTCATTTCAAAGTTGGAAGTTTCCGATGTTTCCCCATCTGTACCGCTGGGGTAAGTGAATGCTCACTGAACGGTGAAGGAGACATGGGCCTCAATGGAACGTGATAAGGTGATGCATCATAACCCCACTGAAATCCATCTGGTCAGCAGGTGGAGAGGCCACTGAGAGTATTGGACTCTTCCACACAGAGAGGGTTGGGGAATGGGCTCAGGTGTTGAGGGCACCAGCAAGCATTGCTCATGACATGCCTCTGTGAGCCTTATTCTCATGTCTCATGTTTTCACCGCTCTTGAGGATGCTGGCCGAGAGACCTTCTGGACATCCTGCAGTGCAACAATCGGATGGCATAAAATCCAGTGGGTTAATTGTAAGATTGGGGGGGGCGGGGGTGTGAGAAATATATACAAAACCCAGTAACTCCCAAGCGACTAGGAGGAATTAAAACAACAAATCACTGGTGCACAGGTAGAACGAGGTCAACACTTCAACAAGCGTGCCAAATACTTGCCTTAGCTCTTGAAAGGAAAAACTATACATGCACAGTATCCAATCAAGAAAGCCTGGAACCCAGCAAAAGTGGTTAATGAAGCTGAGACGTCAAGGCCATTGAGAGTGAAACTGATAGGCAAACGGATAAGGGCTGGTTTAGCTCAGTGGGCTAGACAGCTGGTTTGTGCTGCAGAACAAAGCCAGCAGCTTACCCAAACGGGTGCCGGAATGTGGCGACTAGGGGCTTTTCACAGTAACTTCATACTATTGGCAATAAAAAGTTATTATTATTATTAAATGAAAGGGAACAGGGTCATGATGTGGAGATGCCGGCGTTGGAATGCCTGGATTCACCTGAGGAAGGAGCAGTGCTCCGAAAGCTAGTGATTCGAAACAAACCGGTTGGATTTTAACCTGGTGTTGTAAGACTTCATACTAGATTTTAAGGGTGCTCAGTTTAGTTATAATAATCGATTGTAAATCTTTTAGTTAGGTATAATGGGAAAAAAATTAAAGATAAGAACAGTTATATTGTTGTAGAGGCATATTTTTTAAAGCAAGAGCAATTGTATTACTTTATTGTCTGTATTACTGGTGCGCTGCACTCAAGTCCCGAGCAACTGAGGTTGTACAGATCATCGGATTGGATGTATGATCGAAGGTGTGTGTTGCGATCCTGCGGAAGGCCTGATGCACTGACTCCGTGGGAAGTACTTTGGAAGTTTGAGCTTCCAGTGGGAAATTCCCTGCTCCCCGTCACCCTCTGATAAAGTCTCCAACTCGGAGTCAGAGACTTTGCACGGTTCCATGCTACGTGCCTGGATACTTACCCAGGAAATGTTAGACAGAAAAACCCTTGTCTAACTGCAGGGTAAAAACACAACCGGCCCCTCACACTGACACACCTGGAAATGAATGAAATGAAATGAAAATTGCTTATTGTCACAAGTAGGCTTCAAATTAAGCTACTGTGAAAAGCTCCTAGTCGCCACATTCCGGCGCCTGTTCGGGGAGGCTGGTACGGGAATTGAACCGTGCTGCTGGCCTGCCCTGGTCTGCTTTCAAAGCCAGCGATTTAGCCCTGTGCTAAACCAACCCCAATAGAAAAGATCATTAACACTACCAGGAACATAACTAACCAACAAGTCACAACAGCCCCCACCCAACATCTCCAACATCTCCATGACCTGACTAGCCCTTGACCCAACCTGACTAGCTGACACTATCCACCTATCTACCCCACCCATTTGCCACCTCACCTCACTCACCACCTGCCACTACCCACCTGTCACCTTTCCATCTTACCCACTTGTCACCCTACCACCTGTCATCTCACACACCCGCCACGCAACACACCTGCCACCCTACACATCTGCCACTACTGCCTCAGCCCATGTCATCTCACCCACCTACCACCACCCTCCCCACTTGTCTCACCCACCTGCCTGTTCAACAACATTCACAGCTGGTGCTGTGAACAGGGGGCATGGCTTCTGCCGCTGGTCCCCTCTGCTGCTCTCTCTGGGGATTCCTGTGCTGAGGGTGTTCTTGTGCATCGTGGGTCGGATGTCTGGCCTTTGTTCAATGTATCCAGGTAAGTGGGTAGATTTCGGTCGAATCAGTCTTGGACGCAGTGGTTCCATTGCTGATGGAAGGTTTGGGCCAATGTGTGAGTCCACCAGTTATATGAGGAACTGCAAGAGGTGGGCTCGGGGATGTTGAGGCGAGAAGTGTGATAGTTTTGGATTTATGGGAACCAGCAAACTTAACTGTTTCTGTGCGGTTACAATTAAGGATTCTGGATGAAATGGCTGCCTTTCACCATCAACTCCTGGGGCTGGTTTAGCTCACTGGGCTAAATCGCTGGCTTTTAAAGCAGGCCAGCGGCACGGTTCGATTCCCGTACCAGCCTTCCCGGACAGGCGCCGGAATGTGGCGACTAGGGGCTTTTCACAGTAACTTCATTTGAATCCTACTCGTGACAATAAGCCATTTTCATTTCATTTCAACTGAAACTACAGAGTATTGAAAAACTGTCCTGGTATCTCCCGTTAAAACGTCATGTCAAATATTTTGTTTAAAAGGTTACGATAAAAGCATTTGGCTGATAATTTTAATCAGGCTCTGGGCCACATTCCTGTTTGTAAGAAGTTTAACTTCCCCTTACCTCTGAGATTATCGAACAGGGCAGCTGCTGGTTTGAATTTGGACAGGCTGCAAATTTTTTTTAAATAGGTAAGAATTTTGATCTTTGTGCCATCCTGAGTCTCCAATGGATACAATCCCCTACAAGGAAATTCCCTTCTGCAGAGCTCTCCTAATTTGGACCTGATTGTTTGGACAAGTATGTGCTGCAGTTCCTTCTCCCATTAACCTCTGGAGGCTGTTATAGGGACTGGAAACATGTGCACGGCAATTTTCTTTCTCCCCCTGCTGCAGAAGGTGAGAGACCTCCAGGAATGCTGTCTTCTGACAGACAATAAAAAAGAACCTGCAATGATGGTCTTGTAAAACTTCTAAATCTATGTAACAAATTTTAGAGTGCAGCAGTGACTGTGAGATT
This sequence comes from Scyliorhinus canicula, assembly GCF_902713615.1. Lineage (NCBI taxonomy): Eukaryota > Metazoa > Chordata > Chondrichthyes > Carcharhiniformes > Scyliorhinidae > Scyliorhinus > Scyliorhinus canicula. The sequence continues at coordinate 19,222,108 of NC_052169.1, read as the reverse complement.
TATCATAAAATGGAGTTTACTGGTAACATCTGCCCAGTCTTTTGCTAACACTGCGCCGGGCTCAAAAATATGGTGATTTATGCGACATCTTAGCTACACAGCTGCAACATGTCTTGCACACATGGATCAGCTCTTCGTGTAATGATCAGCCATCAGAATCCCCCTCCTGCGTTCCTCGAAGAAGGAATCTGTCTCGTCTCTCTTTCCTTCTCAATGCTTTAATCTTTCAACCATTAAATTTGTCTCAGCCATTTGACTTGTCAACACTTTATTGCTCACCCGAGGTTCCTCCTCCACCCCACCCCACCCTGCCATCCACCACCACCACCACCCATGAGCGTATTGGTTATTGCCGAGGCACAGCTTTGAGGTTCCGAGGAGCTCCCCGTAACTCATTCAACTGGCCATTTAGTTAGGTGTGACGCCTTAATTGTAACTCCCCTTGTCTGGCAAAAAATATCCCAGGCCCTTCGCCACTGCGGTAAAGCCCGTTTGGATACTTACTGAGCATCCGTACACAGATACATAGGAGATCGGAGCAGGAGGAGGCCTTTTGGCTCTTCGAGCCTGCTCCACCATTCATCACGATCATGGCTGATCATCCAACTCAACAGCCTAATCCTGCTTTCTCCCCATAGCCTTCGATCCCATTCTCCCCAAGTGCCAAATCCAGCAGCCTCTTGAATATATTCAAAGTTTTAGCATCAACTACTTCCTGTGGTAATTAATTCCACAGGCTCACCACACTTTGGGTGAAGAAATGTCTCCTCTCTGTCCGAAATGGTTTACCCCGAATCCTCAGGCTGCGACCCCTGTTTCTGGTCACACTTATCATTGGTAACATCTTCCCTGCATCTACCCTGTCTAGTCCTGTTGGAATTTTATAAGTCACTATGAGATTCCCCCCTCATTCTTCTGAACTCCAGCAAGAACAATTCTAACCTAGTCAACCTCTCCTGATATGACAGACCCGCCATCCCTGGAATCAGTCTGGTAAACCTTCGCTGCACTCCCTCGAGAGCAAGAACATCCTTCCTCAGAGAAGGAGACCAAAACTGCATTCTCAACAGCAACGGTCACAAGGTCAATGGAAAAACTAGCATTTCTATAGCACCTCTCAGAGCGCAATACAGCCAATGAAGTACGTTTGAAGTATAGCCACTTTTTTAATGTAGGAAACTAGATAGCCGATATATGCACAGTAAGATCCCACAAGCAGCCGCACAATAACAACAAAATAGTTTCTCTTTTTTGATGATGTTAGTTTAGAGATATACATGAACTGGGACATTGGGGAGAACTCCTGCTCTGCCATATTGCCATAGGATATTTTACATCCATCTGAGATTCAGCCTCTGTCTGTAGTCTCATCCAATTGGGCAGCACCGTGACTGGGCAGCACTCCCTCTGTACAGACTCCCTCTGTGCAGACCCCCTCTGTGCAGACTCCCTCTGTGCAGACCCCCTCTGTGCAGACTCCCTCTGTACAGACCCCCTCTGTGCAGACTCCCTCTGTACAGACTCCCTCTGTGCAGACTCCCTCTGTACAGACTCCCTCTGTACTACACTGGAGGGTCAGCCTAGATTTTGTGCTCAAGTCCCCGGAGTGGGACTTGAACCCCCGATCAGCTGACTGGAGGGAGATTGGTACCCGCTGGGACATCTTCAGCACAATCAGGAATTTACTCAAATTTATTCCTTCTTTCCTGAAGGTGTTCCTTCTTTGCTAGGGGTCTGGTTCCATGGGCTCAGGCTGTCTTGCTCGAGTGATCAATACTCTTAACGGACGCCACGGCAGTATGTGATCCGGCTGTTCAATTTCTAAACCTGAACCTGACTTTCGCCTACGTGTGTTTTCAGCATGGGCCGCTGGGAATGCCAGCTAACTTTGCCCAGGGTTCTTGGATGAATTTAACATCAGCTTACTCAGTAGAGACTGGGGTCAATTCTGGAAGCTCACCCTGTCCCTTGCTGTGTGACTCAATATAATACAAAATTACACATGTAATAATCTTTATTGTCGCAAGTAGGCTCACATTAACACTGCAATGAAGTTACTGTGAAAATCCCCTAGTCGCCACATTCCGGCGCCTGTTCGGGTACACGGACGGAGAATTCAGAATGTACAATTTACCTAACAGCACGTCTTTTGGGACTTGTGGGAGGAAACCGGAGCGCCCGGAGGAAACCCACGCAAACACTGGGAGAACGTGCAGACTCCGCACAGACAGTGACCCAAACCGGGAATCGAACCTGGGACCCTGGTGCTGTGAAGCAACCGTGCTAACCACTGTGCTACAGTGCTGCCCATATGAACGTAGATAATTGGCAACTATGAAGCGAAGCAACTGAGGATTCTGATCAGGGCAGTTCGACTGTGTTTAACTGTTAAAACATTTTCACTTCTGTTCAACAAAATAGGTTCTGCTGATCAGCGAGGAATCCAGATTCCCTACAGTGCAGAAGGAGGCCATTCGACCCATCGAGTCTGCACCGACCCTCTGAAAGAGCACCCGACCTAGGCCCACTCCCCAGCACTCTCCCAGTAACCCCCCGCATTGATCATGGCCAATCCACCGAGCCTACATATCTTTTGACTGTGGGAGGAAACCGGAGCACTTGGAAGAAACCCGCGCACACACGGGGAGAAAGCGCAAACTCCACACGGTCATCCAATGCCGGAATCAAACGCGGGTCCCTGGCCCTGTGAGACAGCAGTGCTAATCACTGCTGGTGATTCCAAGCCAGAACAGTTTTTTATTCTGAATTCTAGAAGATTTGGGATGAATATAAAGTCAATCAACAATGTTTTTATTGAACTATCTTTATCTGGGCTCTATATTTTTAACAGAAAGGCAAAATACTGTGGGTGCTGGAGTTCTAGAAATGCGTGTATGTGGAAGTCAGGATGAGTTGTCACTTGTGTAAGGTGACTGTCATAATATACACATCAGTATATAATGGTGCAGAGACACACACTGACTGACACACTGCAAGACCAATCAACACACACAACACAGCAGCCAATCACCAGTTAGGGCACGGTCACGGCACTAGTTTTCCCGCACATTCTGGTTGAGCACACTGGGCTAAATCGCTGGCTTTTAAAGCAGGCCAGCAGCACGGTTCAATTCCTGTACCAGCCTCCCCGAACAGGTGCCGGAATGTGGCGACTAGGGGCTTTTCACAGTAGCTTCATTGAAGCCTACTCGTGACAATAAGCGATTTTCATTTCATTTCACATTCGGGATGCAGCCTCTGAGACAGACAGAGCCCGCAGTCAGTAGCGCAAACATCCACCATGTGCTGTCAGGTTAGGCATAGATCTTCAGTCAATCCAACATAGTGTCGACCCACAGTGCGAGTATGTGTAACAGCTCTTAGCTTAATAAAATAGTGTTGTACTATTACAAGTGTTGGTAGCCTGTCTATGTTACTGCTAAGGTAAACGCAGTCTCCACAGATCCAGAGTACCCAACACATCATGGTACCAGTACGTGATGTTAGAGTTTAATAGACCTACCTTCAAGTGATCTGCCTTCGACCAGCAATCAGCCATCCGGTAGTATGGACAGTGTCCGCCCCCCACCGCTGCTCTGCATCTCCGGCAACCTCGGTGCCAACTGGAAAATGTTTAAACAACGATTCCAGCTTTACCTCGAAGCTACAGACCCGGAAGCTGCTTCAGACGGCAGGAAGATTGCTCTCTTCCTTTCCACGGCCGGGGATGACGCCATTCATATCTTCAACTCTCTCACTTTCGCTGAAGGTGAAGACAAGTTCAAGACAGTCCTGCTCAAATTCGACAGTCACTGTGACATCGAGGTAAATGAAAGTTTGGAGCGCTGTGTTTTCCAACAGCGTCTGCAGGGTAAGGATGAACCTTTTCAATCTTTCCTCACCCACCTTCTCATCCTCGCGCAGTCCTGTAACTACGGCTCCACCTCCGACTCGATGATCCGTGACCAGATTGTTTTCGGTGTACAATCGGACCCCCTACGCCAGCAGCTCCTCAAGGTTAAACAGCTCACCCTTCCGATAGCCATCGAGACCTGCGTTCTGCATGAACACGCCACTAACCGATACTCGCACATTCAAGTGGCTGAAACGGGCGGCGAGTGGGTACAAGCTATTAAACAACTTCAGGGTCTAAGCCTGGATGAGGGTGGCCATTTCGCGGGCTCCCGCGCATGCGCGCACTGACCGAGGGGACAGTGACGCCTAAGGTCGCACTGCGCAGGCGCGCACCACGTACGACAGCACCGCGCATGCGCGGTGGCGCGCTGAACGTTCTGACATCACGACGTGCGGCAACTGTGGCTCCGCCCATTTAAAGCGGCAATGTCCTGCAATATCCCGACGCTGTCTCCAATGTGGCAAGCTTGGCCACTATGCTGCCTTATGCAGGTCTGCTCAACCTACTACCTCTCGTCGCTCCAACCAGCCACGCAGGGATGTCCGAGCCATCCAGCCACCGGTCACCGATTCCGACTCCGACTTGATTCCGGACCTTGACACCGAGGACCCTAAGGCACCATTTCCTGTGGGCATCATCACCAAACACAAGATGCTCCCGAAGACAAAAGCTCAATATTCTCCCAATATTCAGCATTGATCCGGACGACGAGTGTTGTGCCACCCTCACGGTCAACCGATCCCGCATCCGATTCCGCCTGGACACCGGCGCTTCGGCCAACATCATTGACCTCGAAAGCCTTCCATCCTGCCATTAGCCTACCAGCTTCTGGACTATAATGGTAATGCCATTGCTGCCAGTGGCTCTTGCCAGCTTGAAGTGGCGCACCAGTCATTAAAGACTAACCTACCATTCGAAATAGTGGGATCCTCTAAAGCCTCCCTGCTCGGTGCTCAAGCCTGCAAACTGCTGAACCTTGTCCAAAGGCTTCACCCCCTGTCAGCCGCTGACGCTTCCGCATCTCAGGACGGTGACTTTTGGACACAGCTGAATGCCATCATCAACCAATACCACGGTGTATTCGAGGGCATGGGCACACTCCTATACACTTATAAAATCTTGTTAAAACCAAATGCCACGCCTGTGGTGCACGCACCTCGCAGGGTCCCAGCGCTCCTCAAGGACCGCCTCAAGCAGCAGCTGCAGGTCCTCCAGGACCAGGGCGTAATTTCAAAAGTTACGGAACCGACTGACTGGGTCAGCTCCATGGTGTGCGTGAAAAAAACCATCCGGCGAATTACGTATATGTATTGATCCCAAGGACCTCAACCGCAGTATTATGAGAGAACACTATCCCATTCCAAAGCGCGAAGACTTCACCTGCGAGATGGTTCGCGCCAACATTTTCACCAAGCTGGACGCATCCAAGGGGTTCTGGCAGATCCAACTCGACGCATCCAGTCGGAGGCTCTGCACTTTTAACACCCCATTTTGCCGGTATTGTTACAACCGGATGCCGTTTGGCATCATCTCTGCATCGGAAGTGTTCCACAGAATTATGGAACAGATGATGGAAGGTATTGAAGGGGTTCGCGTATATGTGGACGACATAATCGTCTGGTGTACCACCCCGCAGGAGCACATTGATCGCCTTCGACGCATCTTCTGACGGATCCATGAGCATGGCCACCGCCTCAACAGGGCCAAATGCTCCTTTGGTCAAACAGAAATTAAATTCCTCGGAGACCACATCTCACAGTTGGGCATGCAGCCGGATGCTGACAAGGTATCTGCCATTAAGGCCATGAAGACACCGGAGGACAAGAAGGCGGTCCTCCGCTTCCTGGGCATGGTCAATTTCCTGGGGAAATTCATCCCTAACCTCGCCTCCCACACCACGGCTCTCAGGAAGCTGGTCAAGAAGATGACAGAGTTCCAATGGCTCCCTGTCCACGAACAAGAATGGCGGGAACTCGGGCGGAAGCTGACCAAAGCCCCGATGTTGGCATTTTTTGATCCGGCCAAAGAAACGAAGATTTCCACGGATGCCAGTCAGTCCGGCATTGGAGCAGTGCTTCTTCAATGTGACGATGCCTCCTCATGGGCTCCTGTCGCATACGCGTCACGTGTAATGACGCCCACCAAACAGCGCTATGCGCAAATTGAAAAAGAGTGCCTGGGCCTTCTTACCAGTGTCGTCAAATTCCATGACTATGTCTATGGATTTCCAACGTTCACAGTCGAGACAGACCACAGGCCACTGGTCAATATCATTCAAAAAGGCCTTAACGACATGACACCGTGCCTGCAGCGCATTCTCCTTAAACTCAGGCGTTACGGCTTCGAACTCGTCTCCACCCCGGGCAAGGAGCTCATCGTCGCTGACGCACTCTCCCGAACTGTCACCACACCCTGCGACCCAGCGGGCTTCGTGTGCCAGATCGATGCTCGTGTGGCATTCGCCGCATCCAATCTGCCCGCCACTGGTGAACGACTCATCCAGATTCGTCGTGAGATGGCCGGCGATCCCCTGCTCCAACGTGTCATGCGCCACCTGACAGACGGGTGGCTCAAGGGCCAATGCCTTCAATTCTCTAATGTTAAAGATGACTTGGCGGTGGTAGATGGAATTCTACTCAAGTTGGACAGGATCGTCATCCCGCACAGCATGCGCAACCTCGTCCTCGTGCAGCTCCATGAGGGCCACCTGGGAGTGGAGAAATGCCGCCGACGGGCCCGTGAGGCAGTTTACTGGCCTGGAATCAACTAGGATATGGCTAACGCCGTGCTCAACTGCCCAACATGCCAGCGTTTCCAGCCTGCTCAGCCAAGGGAAACCTTGCAATCCCGTGAGTTGGTCACGTCCCCCGGACCAAAGTGGGCATCTCCTGTTCCATGCGCTTGGCCGGGACTACGTCCTCATTGTGAACTATTTCTCGAACTGCCCAGAGGTAGTCAGGCTGCATGACCTCACCTCAACTGCGATCATCCGTGCGTGTAAGGAAACCTTCGCTTGCCATGGCATCCCGCTCACGGTCATGCCCGACAATGGCCCGTGTTTTGCCAGTCAGGAATGGTCCAATTTTGCCAAACGATGCAACTTCACACATGTCACGTCCAGTCCCCATTACCCCCAATCCAATGGCAAAGCTGAGAAGGGGATGCACATCCTCAGACGACTCCTTTGCAAAGCGGCCGATGCAGGATCCGATTTTTACCTTGCCCTGCTTGTTTACAGATCCGCTCCATTGTCCACCGGCCTGTCACCGGCTCAATTATTGATGAATCGCACGCTGCGGACGACGATGCCGGCCATTCACGTCCCGGACTTGGACAAGTCCTTCGCTGAATGCAGCTGTCTCGGGCCCAACACAAATCGGCCGACGCCGCCAGTGCCACGGATCTCCCTGATCTGGTTCCTAATGACGATGTCCGTGTCCAACTTCCAGATGGTGGCTGGTCCTCCACTGCTGTGGTGCTCAGACAAGTGGCCCCCAGGTCATTTTTGGTTTGTCTACCAGACGGCTCTCTTCTGCGTCGAAATCGGCGGGCACTACGACTCTTTCCTCGCTCGCCACCAGATCATCATGTCCTGCTTCGCCATCACGACCAACCTGTTACGGATTTTGCAGATCTCCCTTTCGCTCTGCCACCCCCTGAGACTGACACAGTCCCGCCCATTCCAGAACAGGCGGCCCCTGACCCACCCTTGAGGCGGTCAACCAGAATTCGTCACCCACCTCCGAGACTAAATTTATGAACTGGCTGAATTCATGGACTCTCTGAACTCATGAACTGATTGTTTTGTTGCCCTGTTCGATTAACTCACTGGTTTGTACATACTGTTGTTCTAGTTATTTTTCTGTTGCATACTGTCCATCTGCACTAGACACCTTCCAATGTAAATATCTTAGAGTTTCTGTACATAATTTTGTAGATATGCTCACATATGCCACACGTAGTTAGGAACATTCACATCATACATTATTTATTGCCACGGCCACACATTTCTTTTTTAAAAAGGGGGATGTCATAATATACACATCAGTATATAATGGTGCAGAGACACACACTGACTGACACACTGCAAGACCAATCAACACACACAACACAGCAGCCCCAAGGGGCTGGTTTAGCTCACTCAGGGGCTGGTTTAGCTCACTCACCTAAATCGCTGGCTTTTAAAGCAGACCAAGCAGGCCAGCAGCACGGTTCGATTCCCGTACCAGCCTCCCCGGACAGGCGCCGGAATGTGGCGACTAGGGGCTTTTCACAGTAACTTTATTTGAAGCCTACTCGTGACAATAAGCGATTTTCATTTCATTTTCATTTAATTTTTCAATCACCAGTTAGGGCACGGTCACTATAAAGCCAGAGGTCACTAGTTTCCCGCTCATTCGGGATGCAGCCTCTGAGACAGACAGAGCCCGTAATCAGTAGCACAAACATCCACCATGTGCTAGCAGTATAGGCTGGTCAGATTAGGCATAAGTCTTCAGTCAACCTAACATAGTGTCGACCCACAGTGCGAGTATGTTTAACAGCTCTTAGTTAAATAAAATAGAGTTGTACTATTCCAAGTGTTGGTAGGCCTGTCTATGTTACTGCTAAGGTAAACGTAGTCTCCACAGATCCAGAATACCCAACACATCAGTGACCAGCCACGGAACCAGATTCCAGTGATGACCCAACACCTTAAGGGCCTGAACAGGCTGATGCACTGCTCGATGTCAGCTTTGGCCATGACCTGAGGGGGATATCCCTTCTCCCTAAGGAACCATCCCTTTAACCTGGTGTGTCCTTCGAATATTCCAGGGATCTGAGACTGGCTGAGGATGTAGCCGTCTGCATGCTGCCTGAAAAACAGGCACACAAGCGCATGAAATGCACCTGGTAGTTGCACATCAGCTTGTCATTGAGGGCCTCTTCTGGTTGATGAAAGGAACTCTCTGGGGCATGGAGAGTGACATGGGTGCAGTCTATTTCCCCGTACCGATTGTCAGACCAGCTATGTGCCCAAAGCCTGTAGCTCACTCAGTCCTGCTGGGCCTGGTCGGGGTCAAAGTGGAGGTAGACCCCCAGCCCATTGCACACAGAGCATCTGTCACCTCACACAGACACACTTACGGGCAGTTGTCTGTGAAATAACACAGAGGACCCCGTAGCACCCTGGAAGGACACTGTGGCACCAAAATTGAGGGCTCTTGTGATTTTGTGCCACAGGAACTGGCTGCCCTCTGCCTCCATGTGGTGTCAAGTCTGCAAAGATATGGCACAGGTGCCACACAGTCTCCTTCAGATTCTTCCCGACAGATGGTGTCGGACAACGTGAAGTCCGTACGAGTCTGCTAGACCCTTTCCTCTTCTTCGTGGTGCGGCTTCGGCCCCTGATCCTGCCCTTCAGCCTCTGGTATTCTCCTGCCGGGTGTTCCCTTGGAGCCGCACACGTTGCTGCTGGAGTATGTGCTCCTCTAGCGCAGGGATTAGTGAGATAGCCTGCTGCCCTGGCTCCATCCCTATATCGTTTGGAATCCTGCGAGGGATTTGAGAGAGTGTGAGGTCCGTGTCACAGTTGCTGACTACCATCATCTCCCCTGGCCCATTGGTCCTCCTGACCTGGAAGCAGCTTCGTCAGCAGCGGTTGCACATTCGCTGAGGTGCCCTCCCATCTTCAGAACGTGACTGGCTCCGGCCTATGCCCTTGGCCACTTAACTCACCTCGAGCCTTTCCTTTGGGTCTCCCCTCCCTTTAAGCTCACTAGGACTGGGGGTTCTTACTAGAGGGTCCTGTTAGAGGTACAATTGCTTTCTGTTTAACAAAGAGCCAGAGCTGATAGGCACCCTTCTTAGTCAGGCTGCATAACTCAGAGATCTCGTTGCTGTTGTGCCTCAACACTTAAGCCCCCTGGACAGCTACTCCATAGGTCGAATCCCCCGGGGGGGGGCACGATTTTACTTTCTCTTTCAGGGTCTCAATCACCCAGCCTGTTAGACCTGGCTCCATGACGCTAATCACATCCCATGTGCCCCGCAGCTGCCCTGGCGCAGACTCCCACGCCACAGATTGCATACTCCCTCAGCACTGAATACAGACTCCAGGGTCACTACCACTAACCTTTGCACCATGCCACCCCCAACAACTGCCCTCCTTTTTCTCTAACTCCCCCGCCCCCTGGCCGAACACCCTGCCTCCCCAGCTAATCAACATTCACCCACACAACCCCTCCGCCCCCCTCGGAGCTGCCCAGCAACCTTTGTCTCCTTGGACTCCCTGGTGTTCAGTGGAAACCGTGGTGTTGACCCCCTTCTGCCCTCTCGGAGGTCATGGTGCCTGGTTACCGGTTTTTAGAAACAGTAGCAAATCGTGCTGACGTGACGTCACTCCTGGTGGGTGAGAAGATTCGATGAGCGCTGAAGAAGCATAGAATTTACAGTGCGGAAGAAGGCCATTCGGTCCCTCAAGTTTGCACCGGCCCTTGGAAAGGGCACCCTAATTAAGCCTACACCTCCACCCTATCCTATTCATTGAAGCCTATCGTGACAATAAGCGGTTTTCATTTCATATCCCCATAACCCAGTAACCCCACCTAACCTTTTTTTTGGACACTAAGGGCAATTTAACATGGTCAATGACGCCCTATCAATTACGACGAGACGAGAGTAGAGTAATCGAGGCTTTATTACGCAGAGATGTGGAGCCTCCTACAGCTGCTGCCGAAATGGCTGCAGCCCGGAGAGCACACACATTTATACTCCGCCTACTGGGCGGAGCCAGCAGGCAGGGATCTACCCCCGTACCTGTAGTACAGGAGCCTTACCGTAATACCCTTGTATGCAGTATATAATACAACAGTGGCGACTACCACAGTCAATCCACCTACCAGCACATCTTTGGACTGTGGGAGGAAACCGGAGCACCCGGAGGAAACCCACGCAGACACGGGGAGAACGTGCAGACTCCACACAGGCAGTGACCCAGCGGGGAATCGAACCTGGGACCCTGGAGCTGTGAGGCAATTGTGCTACCGTGCCGACACGTTAAGCCCGCTGTGTAGATGCCAATGGATTCAGGTGCATGTGAACCTGACCTTGTGATCGGGAGGGCCCGGGAAGATCGCGTTCTGAAATCTCGCCGGCACCAATTCTGGTTATGGCCCCCCCACAATATTTATCGGCCATGGTAGAATTTGCACGCTCGGCTGACGGGCCGTCACAGTCCATTGTCTCTCCGTCTTTCTCTTGGACAGACAGACAATTCATTTCTCACTGTGCACTTAGGGTGTGACCTACACAGGATTTAGAGATAAGGACCTATGCTGCAGAGTGGGGCATTTATTTATGGGCGAAGAAGGAAATGTAAACTCCGAGATTACACAGTGCATTTTTGACCCATTGCGATGTTTCTAAAACAGGAGCAGTGAAGTGCAGTCATTTACTTCTTAGCGTCTCTCAGTGGCCCATTAAATCTTGTATCCCAACTCTTTAGCTGCTCGAGTACATACCATGGAGCCCCAGGGGTCACATATCAAATTTATTCCCATTAATCGACGTAGACGTCAAGAGCTGCAACTAACAGACCTTCACATTCTGAATCTATTCACCAGCCCTTTCCTGAACCGCAGCCCTGTCAGATTCAAACAGAATAAACAACAAATGAGAGGTGGAACTGAGCGGTCTGAGGTACGCGGCCTGATGTTCCCCAGGCGGGACCCGGATCCCCGGCACTAAAAAGCTTCTGTTTCAGGAGGCTGGGTTTTATGTCTCAGTGCCCACTCTGAGAGAGACCTGGAGGCCAGCCGCCGTCAGATAACAGAAACAAATTGGGGACGTATTTCTGGATGAAGATCAGAAGGATAAATGCAGCGGCCGACATCTCCCGACGTTGGCCGTGGCAGGAATCGGAGCGAGTGGGACTGGAAAATCTGGAGAGCAGCCAAAACTTGTTGACTTTGGGCGGGAATTTCTGTTGCTGCTCTTTTAAGGGAAAAGCAAATTCCACCGGCAGAGACATTGGATGACGTTATTCACTTCCCCTGTTATTATTTTGAAGGTTTTCCAACTTTCCTGGTTAAGAGCACAGTGTTCCCGTCTGAACCAGATGTTCCTTATTTTCTCAGAAGCCTATTGTAAATGTAGAGCTGGGTGAAAGATGCCAGAGAAAACCAAATACGAAATGCCATCAGAACTTTGCACTGTGCACAATGTATCAAGCATAGATTTAAAAAATATGTGAGAAGGTGGGCCAACAAGTCAAGGGAACCATCCAATCAGTTAAAGGCAGAGGGGGATAAAGTTGGTAACCCCAGGTAGCAGGGATTGAGACAGACTGTAGTCTGCAGCACCTGTCCCATTGAATTCCCAGAATGCTGGAGAAAGGCCGAAACTTGGGAATAAGAATAGGTCACTTAGCCTCTCGAGCCTGTTTTACCATTCGAGGGGAAAATGGTTGAAATGTGACTGAACCTACTCTTGTCTCGCTGACTGCATGCTCCAGGTCCTGTGCTCCCAGGATGTAGGGAACTGAAATAGACAAAGACAAACAGTCTTAAGACAATCAGAATGGGGTGGCACGGTGGTTAGCACTGCTGCCTCACAGCGCCAGGGACCCAGGTTCAGTTCCGGCCTCGGGTGACTGTGTGGAGTGTGCACTTTCTCCCCGTGTGTGCGTGGGTTTCCTCCGGGTGCTACACTTTCCTCCCACACTCCAAAGATGTGCAGGTTAGGTGGATTGGCCATGATAAAATTGCCTCCCAAATGCCCATAGGTTAGGTGGGGTTACGGGATAGGGCGGGGGATTGGGTCGAGGTAGGGCGCTCTGCTGGAGAGTCGATGCAGACTCAATGGGCCGAATGGCCTCCTTCTGCACTGTCGGGATTCTATCCCTGGGGTACAGAGTAGCATTTGGATCATTATCCATGAGCACACAGGAATCCTGTTTCTGCCATCAGTAAGGACTGGACCCTGGAATGCTGAAACCATGAATGGTAAAATAGTTTGGGATTGAGTGGAATAAGGGAATAACAAATGGAGGGGTTCTTTCTTTGGCTTCTGTGTCTGGCAGGGAACCGTGCTCCAGTAGGATTGCACATCAAAAATTGGGGACTTACAGTGCACAATTTTCCAACCAGTATCCTAAATTTAAATGGCTGGAAAATAATTAGTAATGTACAAATGGAGCAGAGTTGTATCATCATCATCACCGTCAGGCTGGCTCTGACGCGGGGGGGGGGGGGGTTAAAGTAAAATGCATGGGATTCTCTCTGGGAACCCACCTGCGTGACCCATATGCTATTTTATGGTGGGGCTGACGAGGCCTCAGATGGGAAACCTGCCCATTTCCCGCCCAGTCCCAATTTGTAGGCCAGTAGGTGCCTTCAGACCGGGGGCACCCTCCTTTCACAGACCCGTAGACTTCCGACCCTCCCTCAACACTCCCCCTCGTCCCTTTCCCCCAGCCTACCAACTCTGTCCCGCCCGACAATGATGTCGCCTGCATCGCGAACCCCCAGAGCATCCTCTACCCGTCCCTCCCTCCGGTTCCGGGGATCAAGAGGCAGGGAACTGCAGTACCTCTGCCTCCACACGGCTGTGCCTGGGTGAACTGGAGAGCTGTTGTACAATCTGATTAACCGATAGCCCTCTAAGACAGGGCTTCCTTCCAAGTGCGGGTGGAAGTCCTGCCTACTGCCAATCAACGCTGATTTTGAGTGTGAAATAGCAGCACTTGCCACACTGAAAGGGCAGGACATGAAATAGCAGCGCTCGCCACACTGAAAGGGCAGGACATGAAATAGCAGCACTTGCCACACTGAAAGGGCAGGACATGAAATAGCAGCGCTCGCCACACTGAAAGGGCAGGACATGAAATAGCAGCACTTGCCACACTGAAAGGGCAGGACATGAAATAGCAGCGCTCGCCACACTGAACGGGCAGGACATAGAACAGTACAGCACAGAACAGGCCCTTCGGCCCTCGATGTTGTGCCGAGCAATGATCACCCTACTCAAACCCACGTATCCACCCTATACCCGTAACCCAACAACCCCCCCTTAACCTTACTTTTTAGAACACTACGGGCAATTTAGCATGGCCAATCCACCTAACCCGCACATCTTTGGACTGTGGGAGGAAACCGGAGCACCCGGAGGAAACATGAAATAGCAGCGCTCGCCACACTGAAAGGGCAGGACATGAAATAGCAGCGCTCGCCACACTGAAAGGGCAGGCCATGAAATAGCAGCATTCGCCACACTGAAAGGGCAGGCCATGAACTTTAAAATGTTTCCAATGAGCAAGATTTCATGCCAGGAGCACAAAGTTAAAAAGTTTGCCCCAGCATTTGTATTTGTGACCTAGGGGAAACACCCACTTTTCAACTGGGCAGCACGGTAGCACAAGTGGTTAGCACTGAGGCTTCACAGCGCCAGGGTCCCAGGTTCAATTCCCCGCTGGGTCACTGTCTGTGCGGAGTCTGAACGTTCTCCCCCTGTCCGCGTGGGTTTCCTCCGGGTGCTCCGGTTTCCTCCCACAGTCCAAAGACGTGCAGGTTAGGTGGATTGGCCGTGATAAATTGCCCTTAGTGACCAAAAAGGAGAGGAGGGGCTATTGGGTTACGGGGATAGGGTGGAAGTGAGGGCTCAAGGGGGTTGGTGTAGACTCGATGGGCCGAATGGCCTCCTTCCGCACTGTATGGTCTATGTTCTATGATACCCAGGCGCAATCTAAATTACAGTTAATGGAACAATCTCACACACATTGAGAAGTGTGGGTAGCTTAGTCACCACTAGTGCGTTGCTCTCAACCTGCGGTGGCAGTTGACTGAATTCTTAAGAGACACAAGTCGAAGACTGGTATCGTGGCTCTGGTGAATTCAACTCACTTTAAATACTAGCAGGCATACCATACAGAATCCCAAGCATTTTTTGGGATAAGATTAACAGACACTGTTCGGAGCCTATAAGGATATGGGGCCAATCGGCATACTATAGTCTCCCCATAAACTAATTCTGAAGATGAACCTGTATTTTTAATCCCTCTAACCAGTAGCTACCTCGGCCCAGGGATTTGGGTAGTTACTGGCTCCACCAGCATCAATTAATCCTGAGTACTACCTGCCCCTGCAAGGATTGTTCATTGCTTACCAATGTGTTCATAGAATGTAGTTTAACTTTGCAGAATGTTCAGCTGCATTGCTTACAGATTTGTACCACCATCTTCTCAAGGGCCGTTCGGCTGGACCCCAAATGATGGCCTTACCATTGGGGCCCACATCCCATGAAAGAATAATAAAAATCATCAGCAAAATATGGGGGCAGCAGGGTAGCATGGTGGTTAGCATAAATGCTTCACAGCTCCAGGGTCCCAGGTTCGATTCCCGGCTGGGTCACTGTGTGGAGTCTGCACGTCCTCCCCCTGTGTGCGTGGGTTTCCTCCGGGTGCTCCGGTTTCCTCCCACAGTCCAAAGATGTGCGGGTTAGGTGGATTGGCCATGCTAAATTGCCCGTAGTGTCCTAATAAAAAAGTAAGGTTAAGGGGGGGGGGTTGTTGGGTTATGGGTATAGGGTGGATACGTGGGTTTGAGTAGGGTGATCATGGCTCGGCACAACATTGAGGGCCGAAGGGCCTGTTCTGTGCTGTACTGTTCTATGTTCTATGTTCTATATACACGTGCACTTCTGATTAATTCTTCAGCCATAAATCCTTCCTCTTTGTTATTTTTTAAGGACAGTTATGTTACTAGAGATCCTGGTAATGCTGCTGTTGAACAGATGAGCAAACTTTGGTTCTGTTCCTTGTCTTATTTGTGTGTTATGTAATTATGTAGAAGTTAAACTTAAACCTAGTGCTATAGCTTATTCCTAACACATACAAATACAATTGATCTCTTCTGGGGTCTGTACCATTCCAGCCTCTTCCACGTCCCCGATTTTATACATTCTATCTGGTTCGAGTTGCCTTGGCTTCAAGCTGTGGACTACCCTCAAACTTCTCTGTCCTTCTACCTACCTCGCTCCTCCATTAAGACACTCCTTAAAATCTACCTCTTTGACCAGACTTTTGGCCATCAGACCTTATATTTCCTGATGTGGCTTGGCGTGACGTTTTGTCTTTATAATGGTCCTGTGAAGTGCGTCTGGACATTTTATTACAGTGAAGTTGCTATATAAATATAAATTATTGTAATACGAAAGCAAAATACTGCAGATGCTGGAATTCTGAAATAAATCAAATGCTGGAAATACTCATTGGTCAGGCAGAATCAGTACAGAGAGAAACAGAGTTAATGTTTCTGGTCTATGGGCTTTCCGTGGCTTCTCAAAGAAGCCTTGGCCTCCCCCAGTCCTGAATGTCATAATATACACATCAGTATATAATGGTGCAGAGCCACACACTGACTGACACACAGCAAGACCAATCAACACACACAACACAGCAGCCAATCATCAGTTAGTCACTATAAAGCCAGAGGCCACTAGTTTCCCGCTCATTCGGGATGCAGCCTCTGAGACAGACAGAGCCCACAGTCAGTAGCACAAACCTTCACCATGTGCTAGCAGTATAGTCTGGTCAGGTTAGGCATAGGTCTTCAGTCAATCTAACATAGTGTCGACCCACAGTGCGAGTATGTTTAACAGCTCTTAGTTAAATAAAATAGAGTTTTATAAAATAGAATGGGCAGCACGGTAGCATGGTGGTTAGCATAAATGCTTCACAGCTCCAGGGTCCCAGGTTCGGTTCCTGGCTGGGTCACTGTCTGTGTGGAGTCTGCACGTCCTCCCCGTGTGTGCGTGGGTTTCCTCTGGGTGCTCCGGTTTCCTCCCACAGTCCAAAGATGTGTGGGTTAGGTGGATTGGCCATGCTAAATTGCCCGTAGTGTCCTAATAAGTAAGGTTAAGGGGGGGGGTTGTTGGGTTACTGGTATAGGGTGGATACGTGGGTTTGAGTAGGATGATAGTTGCTCGGCACAACATCGAGGGCCGAAGGGCCTGTTCTGTGCTGTACTGTTCTATGTTCTATGTTCTAAGTTGTACTATTCCAAGTGTTGGTAGCCTATCTATGTTACTGCTAAGGTAAACGCAGTCTCCACAGATCCAGAATACCCAACACATCACTGAGTGCTGACCTTCACTTCCGATCATGAGCCTAACCAACCTCCTGATATTTGGTAACCGTCCCCAAATTCCCTCTGCTGTGGCCTCCTCCACTGCCCGTTTAGCGTTCTGCTGTGCTAGAAGCTGGAAATGGAGCTAAAATGTCAGTGATGTCCTCCGCATTCCAAGCTTTCCTGGGTTCTCTGATTTTTTTCACCCTCAAGGCATAGAGACCTTTGTGTTCAGAAACACAATTCGAAGCTTGTGTCTAATAGTCTTCAGAGTTTAGAGAATTTCATTCTCACACTTCATTGAAATACCACAGATAGACATTTCAAACATTGGTCAAATCACAGTTGTCCAAGTTGTACTTTGGGCCTTAACTTCCAATTAGTGTCTGGAAGTGATGGCCCACTGGAATTTAATACCTGCTCTGAAAATCTTTGCCGAAACCTCCTTTTGAGGACAATGGCTAACATTGTGCCGTCATGCATGATGGTAAAAGAGGTTAACAGACCTGTGTGTGTGTTGTTGCAATATAAATTGCAACTCGGCAGATTGAATTCCGTGAGGACAGGACAACTTGCAACTGGACTTTTCACTGATAACACTTTGTACTCAGAGAAAACAAGACTCCCTTAAGGAATAATGAGGCCTATATCACAGGATTGTTTATATGAATTAACTATAAACCAGGAACCAAAACATTATAAACAGCACGGACTTTCTTTCAGCAGCAACAATCCTGGGATCAACATTCGCAAGACAAGCCCCTGAGTTTGGAAATTCACAGCTCACACCCTCCAGAGCGAGCCTGGCCACATTCCCTCTATCTGGTAGTATTTTTAGTTCAAATCCCGAGTCTTGAAAATTACGTAACTGTAAATAAATACATACCTAAAGCCTTAGTGGGTTAAATAAAGCTGCATTAAATCAAGCTTGGTGTGAGGGCCGATTTGTCTGTTTCGTCAGTTGACACCAGTAGAGGACAGCAACAAGATGGCCGGAGCTGCTTGGGGTCAGCAGCAGTGAACTCTGGGAGGCCATGATCCCCTTTGTTACCACACTGGCTGCTGTAAATCAGGTAGCGTTAAACGGCTTGGTGAAGTGACGGACCCGGGAGAAGGTTAGTGTCCAGGTAAGTGGATGGGGTTTGGGCTGGTCGGGTGGATTGTGTTGGTGGTTGTGGGAACGAGACAGAGGGTTGGTGTTGGGTCTAGGGGGTGGTGGACTGGGTTTGTGGGCTTTGGGGTTTTGGGCCAGGTTAGCCGAGGTGGGGGATATTGTCCTCATCAAGTTTCAGAGCAGGTATGTATTTCCAGCAGGCCATCATTTTCTGACACTAGATGGAAGTTATGCGTGGTGGGTCAGAGTGGAGAGGGTGATTTTTTGATTCTGGGGTTCCAGAACATGGGTGAGGGGCTCTGTCTTGGTGTTTAAGATAGTTACGCTGAAGTTAGAAGTGGTTTTATTTCTTCTAACACTTTCAGAGTACCTGTTAGCGTAACCCTGCCAGGACCAGGGGCTGGTTTAGCACAGCGAGCTACACAGCTGATTTGTACTGCAGAACAAGACCAGCAGCGCGGGTTCAATTCCTGTACCGGCCTCCCCGAACAGGAGCCGGAATGTGGCGACTAGGGGCTTTTCACAGCAACTTCATTGACGCCTACTTGTGACAATAAGCAATTATTATTACTATCCGAAGTTAGCGACTTAAATTACTTTATCGGATGGTTCCCAGCTCAGCACAGTTGTCAAGGGGAAGTTAGCACGTCTGGACCATTGCCCTTACCTGGATCCCTCCGAGAAGGGTTCCCCAGCGCTCTGGGGTACCCCCCCCTCCCCTCCAAATCCGAAGGGCCGCTATCTTTTGTTTCTGCGTACTTGGCCAATTTATTATTCACTTAAGAATATCTTCATTTAGTCTTGGTAAAAGTCTGTCAGAAGGCTAATTGTTAAATATCTTCAGAAAACCTAGATACACAATCGCAACACGATGACTCCTGCTCAGCCAAACCTCTTACATCCTGAATGCAGTCTCGCACAGCCACTTTGGCTTGGATTTCAGCCTGCACTATTTAAACACCCTTCAATTGCTTCCTTCATAACAGACTCTAATATATGTTCTGCTGCTGACAGACCAGTACTATCCTAGATGAAATTGCTGACCCTTTTTTTAAAATTGGAAAATCAGCCATTTCCCAGCCATCTGGTCGGACCCAATTTTCTAACGGCCTGTCAAACATTTCAGCTACAAGCTGCCCCAGTTCCCCCTTCATTTCCTTACGTATTTTGGAAGCATTCCACTTGGCTCTGTTTCCTGATGAATATTTAAATTTTGAAATTAGCTACTCGGTACTAACCACTGCTTTTGTCCTGGAGCGTGTAAAAAGCCCTTACTTGCCTGGGCAGCACGGTAGCACAAGTGGATAGCACCGTGGCTTCACAGCGCCAGGGTCCAAGGTTCGATTCCCCCCTGGGTCACTGTCTGTGTGGAGTCTGCACGTCCTCCCCCTGTGTGCGTGGGTTTCCTCCGGGTGCTCCGGTTTCCTCCCACAGTCCAAAGACGTGCAGGTTTGGTGGATTGGCCATGATAAATTGACCTGAGTGACCAAAAAGGTTAGGAGGGGTTATTGGGTTACGGGGATAGGGTGGAAGTGAGGGCTTAAGTGGGTTGGTGCAGACTCGATGGGCCAAATGGCCTCCTTCTGCACTGTATGTTCTATGACAATCAGAAAGTAGATAATTTTAAGTGATAATCTTCAGTCATATATGTTCCCTTGTTTGTTATTCAGGGGCTCCATACTTTTCTTACCCTTCCTCCTGCAGCCAGACATCACATTTTCACTCACAACATTGTCACAAGCTATTTATCTTCATAATTTGAATTTTAAAAATATATTTTGAGTGCCCAATTATTTTTTTTCCCAATTAAGGGGCAATTTAGCGTTGCCAATCCACCTAACCTGCACATCTTTGGGTTGTGGGGGCGAAACCCACGCAGACACGGGGAGAATGTGCAAACTCCACACGGACAGTGACCCAGAGCCGGGATTCCAACCTGGGACCTCAGTGCCACAGTCCCAGTGCTAACCACTGTGCCACCCCACAATTTTTTATTTTAATCTTAGATGATTTGTTTGAATGGTTTCAACTCTTTTCTCCAACCTTTTACAGGGATTTGTATTTTTTTAAATCTTAGGCTGTTTAACTTCCTAATTTAACATTCTGCTTCTCCTAGTTAAGGCTGCACGTTCTGCAATGGGTTGTATGGAGTTTGAAGACACTGCCGCAATAAATCACTGTCTCCTAAAGTCAGTGTAAAACATGATACATTTGTTGATTTATTTCCTGGAAAGTGAGGGGGACTCACCGGGAACCAGAGGGATGGTTCCATGCCTGACGTGTTGCTCATTCCCACCACAGATTCACCCAAGAGTGGGTGGCTTGCTAGTGAAAACCTGGGCTTGTTGTCAACTATTTAATTTTATTAGGGAAAATTTAATTGCAGACACCCTTTTAAATGCAACATTTTGGCAATTAATCCAATCCTGGAGCTAGAATGTCTTCTGCGAGCTTCCATTAACTAAGTCCACAAAGTTAATGTGGGCATGGCAATAATTTTTTTAGTCTGTTTAAAGTGAAGGAAACTAGGTAGCAGAGAGGATCAGCATGTTCTGACTGAGCACTGCCAGAGGGCAGTGTGGGGAGTGGGGTTGTAGGGGGAAGCACATTCAGAAAATTGTACCCCGATCTTGGGGATAGGTTCAACTTTCAATAGAAGTAGTGGATATCCCATGGCATTGCTCTCTTAAAATCGGAAACTATATTGCTTTCGAAAGAACCGGTGACGTGCACGACGTGTAATGTCGCACAAATCTGCTGATCATCTGTGGACTTCCTTGAGGGTAACATGAACTCGTAAGGGCGGGATTTTCCTGCCCTTCCGGCCGCCGGGATTTTCCCGCCAACGGCGACCCCCTGTGGCGGCTTCCCTGGCAGTGGGAAAGGGCGAGCCACACAAAACGCCATAGACGTTTGTGGGATCAGGAGATCGTGCTGATGGCCAATGCCGAACTGGCAAACACACCACCGAGGAAAATCCTGCCCATTCCCTGTATTTCTTTTGCTTTCATATTTTCTCTCTCTCCCTCAGTTTGCTTTTACACATTTTTAGCTCCTACATACGTGCACATTCATCTCTGATTTCATTGGAGGTTGGGGTGATTTTCGCCATGAATGAGGTGTGCGGGACCTAAAGGTAACTCGCAAGCCCGGCTCCTCGGAGCCTCATCTCTAAGTAAAGTGACAGCCCACCCCACAGACATCGTGCACCCCGCCCCCTCCAGAAAAGGGGAACACTTCCAACCCTCGAGTACAGAGTGGAAACCTCCTCCTCTCCTCTAAATATTGGGTACCACCCCCCAACATGGGCGACTGCCCCCCCTCCCTCGTCATCATATGAAAAGTGTCAGTCGCGGGCCAGGTGAAGGTGCCCTTTTCAATCTGATAGTTTGGGGGGGGGGGGGGGGGTGGAGGGGTGGTTTCCAAGAACTTTAGTCATCAATCGATGATTGTTGTGGGATTCCCTAAAGAGACGGATGTCCAGCAGGTTGTGACATGAGTTCATCTTTTGTTTGTGCCAAAATTGCAGACGGACCTTTTGTGACCGTCTTTGCACTCTCTCATTCATGTTTGTTTTTAAAATAAAACGCAGCTCCAGAAAATTATATACGGAGTGAAGTCCATGTTTAAGACATGCCTCCATGGGTCTGGATGCCTTTCAGTTTTACTCTGTTCCTTCATATTCCTTTCTCTCTTTTTGTATCTGTTAATTTCACACTTGCTCACTTATCCATCATTTCCCTAGCTTTATTATTCTCTCTCCTGGCCCCATCTAGTGCGAGATTCTAAACGCAAACTTCTGACGATTGTTTCTCTCGGCCTTTGGCATTGAATCTGAGGCTTGGATGTGTTGTGTTGCCGAATTTGATGGGAAAGAGAGTGGGAAGTGCGAGCCTGACTTTGGGCTGGAAGCATCAGGCGGGTGGGGGGGGGGCGGATTTCCTGCAAAACCCACGGTGGGATTTGGCGATGGCAGAGATGGCCCGCTATTGGCTGGCGGCGGGATCGTCTGGTCCCTGCCGTTGTCAACGGGATTTCCCGTTAAGCGCACCCCTTGCCACGGGGGTCCGCCTTCGGCTGGAGTGGAAGATCCTGCCAGTGCGAAGGGCCAGAAAATTACAATCACTGTTGCTGTATGAAGTCTATTATTAATAGTTAGCGTGTGTAATCGTGACTGCTTTATATAGTGGGCCTGATTCAGTTGAAAAATAATGACGTGAATTATACATGCCATTGTTAATGTGCCAATTGGCCAACAAAAGATACGCTGCAAATCGCAAATCCGTGCAAGTTGCTGGATACTTTACACCACTCTGCCCTTAGCTTTGTGAAATTGGCATCTCACACTTAACATCCCCATGAGTTTCATTAAAGCTGCTGCTGCATTTTTACATTAAGTGCTCATTAATCTTCCCTCAGAAAGTTTAAGTCTAGTAGTTAAAAGTGTAATACCTTTTTAATGATGTGATAATTGTGACTGACTACCACTCAACCCCTGACTGAAAAAGTGATCAATTAAAAGTGTGGCATATCATTATTTCAGGTAATGAACTACTGGGGATTTAAATTTTTTTTTTAACTTTACCTTTTTGTTTCATTATTCTTTCTCTTACTCCAATTATTTCTCTTTTCGTACCTGATCATTGGATTCATCCACTGTAATTTCACCCCCCCCCCCCCTGTTTATTTCCAATCCTTAAATCACATTGGTTGAGGAGACATTGTTGGTTCAGTTGTTCACCAAGGTTGCAGACGTCCTGATGCTGTCACACTATTTTCACCTTTCACTTCCAGGGAAAAGCATTTTGGGCTGAAGGATGTTATGACCAGCCCCCAGGCGAGGTTCCCCAATTTTATTGATTAAGACAAGACCCCTGTTTGCCCCTGTTTGGCTGGGATACCCCAAAATTGTTACAAACCTGGGTGAGGAGGGATGACTGTCTACATTCAACCCTCTCTACTGGTAGCATCAAGGATTAGTCTAACAAAGTTCGCTTTCCCTTTGATACCTTTTCCAGACCCTATAGTTATGTTCAAAAAGGACCCGATTTAACCAGGCTTTTCTGAGTTTAAGATAGAGTGAGTTTAGTTACTACTAAAATGTAAAAGAGAAAAAATGGCAAAACACGTGCATATGCATCCATTCAGATTAGAAGTGATAATTGAATCCAATAGTAAGTAAATATAAATTAAAACGTGTGTGAAATAGTCCTTGACTTGCGAGGGTAAATGATGAAGTGTGCGGCCATTATGATTTGACTGCAGTAGGGGGATAGTTAATTCTTTGTTTCCCACGTTCTGTGGTTTGGTCGAGCAATTCCCCAATTCTCTTTTCAGCTGTGATCGTTTTGCTGGTTGGGGCTGACTTCCACAGTCAGAGAGAGAGATTTGAGATTTGGCTGCAAAAATGGCTGTTTTACACAGGCACTGCTGGCTGCTTCTGATACTGTGTCACACACCTTCAGGTGTGTAAAGCTTCCAACTGCATATTCTCACAGATCACACGCAGACGGACACTGGGGCAGCTCTCTCAGCTGGCTTTTAGCCCATTGTCTGTATATTCCGAGTGGATGGCAAATCCGTGATTCCGCCTAGGCAGTACACACAGGATCTCTTGAAATGTGATGGCCATTATGTTCCTTTTGGCTGTACCGTAGACAAATCAGTCTCTGGATGCTTTTTGAAGTCTGGAAACGGGAGGGGTGTTCCATTGTCCCTCAGAGAATCATCCTGCTGCCAGTGGCTGACTTCTACTCTTAGCCATCTTTGGGTCGGTGTTCATTTAAAAAAAGATAACTCAGGTACTATTTAAAGTTCACGATTTCTATGTGTAATTCAATTTTTTTATCTGCATCATTGTTACAGGGTGTAAGGAAAGGTCTAACTATGACATTCTGTGGCTTGCTCCCACTGCCGCAGGTTCCAGCTCATTATTAGTGTGTTAGTATTTTCTATAGTTATTATACGTAGATATTTTCAATGGATTGAATTTTACTTGTATTTATTATACTATGTCATAGTCTCAGGATAAGGGGTCGCAAATTTAAAACATAGATGAGGAGAAACTACTTCTCCCCAGAGGATTGTGAATCTGTGGAATTCGCTACCCCTGATTGCGGTGGACGTTGGGACAGTGAGTAAATTGAAGGTGGAGTGAGACACTATACACACACACACACACACGACTGTGTGGCAAAATTTGGTTTCAACTCCATGTACTGGTTTGTTGATGACACGATCGTAGTGGGTCGGATCTCGAACACTGATAAGTCAGAGTACAGGAGGGATATAGAGCAGTCATTCCCAAATCCAGGGGTGGGTCATGGGCGGATGTCAGGATGGTTGTGGGGCCATACGCAAAGGCGTACCCGATCACGGGGCCAGGTGCCGAGGCGTACCCGATTGTGGAAAGTAGCGTCCAAAGACAAGACCAGCTTTTAAAAATGCCAGCTGCGACCAGCTTTCAGTTTGCCGGCCATTCTGCGTATGTGTGCCCCCTCAGCAGTGCGCAGGCCCGCAGCCCAGCAGGGCAGACGAGCTCCTCCTGACGTCAGCGCGATGACCCAGGAGCAGATTCTTTTTTTCATATCCAATGACCATTTAAATGCCCTTAATGATGGCGAGTCCACTACTGTTGCAGGCAGGGCATTCCACGCCCTCACTGCTCTCTTAATAAAGAACCAACCTCTGACATTTGTCCTATATCTATCTCCCCTCAATTTAAAGCTATGTCCCCTCGTGCTAGCCATCACCATCCGAGGAAAAAGGCTCTCACTGTCCACCCTATCTAATCCTCTGATCATTTTGTATGCCTCAATTAAGTCACCTCTTAACCTTCTCTCTAACGAAAACAGCCTCAAGTCCCTCAACCTTTCCTCATAAGATCTTCCCTCCATACCAGGCAACATCCTGGTAAATCTCCTCTGCACCCTTTCCAATGCTTCCACATCCTTCCTATAATGCAGCGACCAGAATTGCACACAATACTCCAAATGCGGCCGCACCAGAGTTGTGTACAGCTGCAAAATGACCTCATGGCTCCGAAACTCAATCCCTCTACCAATAAAAGTTAACACACTGTACGCCTTCTTAACAACCCTATCAACCTGGGTGGCAACTTTCAGGGATCTATGTACGTGGACACCGAGATCTCTCTGCTCATCCACACTACCAAGAATCTTACCATTAGCCCAGTACTCTGTCTTCCTGTTATTCCTCCCAAAATGAATCACCTCACACTTTTCTGCATTAAACTCCATTTGCCACCTCTCAGCTCTCCAGCTTATCTCTGTCTCTCTGTAACCTGCAACATCCTTCTGCACTGTCCACAACTCCACCAGTCTCACCAGGGCTCGTGCATGGCATAGCTTGCTTATTAGCGATTGCATAATCGAATAATTAAAAAATATATTGTTTTGTCAGAATGTCCTTTGCAAGCCAGTAAGCATGGTCCAAGAAATTCATAAATCAGGTTCCACATTAGTGGATTAGATACCAAATATTTCCTACTGGGCAATTCTTACCATGGAAGTTGGCAAAATAAGGCTACTTTAGGTGCTTTTATTCATATGTAGCAGCAGGAGGGACTGACATTTCACCAGGTATCAAAATGCTTGTCTCCCAATTGTCACAGGTTGCATACAGCGCATACTCAATATCCCAAAATATTTTCAACAGGAAAGCATATATATTGCACGTACTGAGAACGAGCTCATACTTACAGTTCCCAGTCACAGAGATGAGGTCAGACGGTGGAAGTGGAATGAAGTCTTTGTAGGGATTTCTAAGATAAAACTTAAAATTTCTTTGAGTATTATCAATTATTAATGGGCAGGGCGGTGTCTAGCACTGTTGCTTCACAGCACCAGGGACCTAGGTTTCCAGTTTGGGTCACTGTCTGTGCGGAGTCTGTACGTTCTCCCCGTGGGTTTCCTCCGGGTGCTCCGGTTTCCTTTCACAAGTCCTGAAAGATGTGCTTGTTAGGTGAATTGGACATTCTGAATTCTCCCTTAGTGTGCCCGAGCAGGCGCCGCAGTGTGGCGACTAGGGGCTTTTCACAGTAACTTCATTGCAGTGTTAATGTAAGCCTACTCGTGACACTAATAAAGATTATTATATCATTATGTTGCAAATTTAATTAACAGATCTATGCAACCGATGTGGTGAAAGCTAGATGGCGCTGTGGGGTCAAATGATTTTACACAATCTAATTGGTTGTTTACTTTTAGAGTTGTCCTCAGAACCATTCACAGGGTACGTTTGGGAGAAGATGGTTGCCTCTCTTTGTACACAATGCACATTTTTCAAATGTAAAAGTGCTGTACGTACTACACCAATCAGTGAAAGACACTGCCAACTGATTGAAGGACTGTACCTGGCGACTACACCCTGATGTAGCATTGTCAGTTGTGAATGGATGGTTTGAAGAAACATTGATTGCCTGTTTTGGTGACCTCTATTGTGTTTGTTGGTGTGCAGTACTCCCTGTGGAGTGAATGGAGCTGCTTTTAATTCATTCTCATCTGGCGCAGACATATGATTGGTAACTTTAATAAATTATTTAAGCTACTCATATTTTTGCTCTACGCATGTTACACTTAATTGTGCTGCTAGGGGGTGTACAATGTCTTTGAGTTGTGTTGTTGTTGAGCTACCACCTTACCAATGGCATATAAGTTCTGCCTTTTGTGAGCCTTGAGGAAGGTCTGAAGCTAAGTTCAGAAGATTTCATGATAGATGTAAATTTTGTGTCCATTTATCACTCGTTTGGGGGAGGGTTGGAGAGGGGTGGGCAGGGTAGTGGGGGCGGGGGTGGGGGAAGAAATGTGCTTAAACGTATCCCTGTTGGATGTTGAGTAATGCAGAATTACATTTGCTTCTTTGGCAGAAAATATTCACAGCAGATGCGGCCCCGCTCTTTAACAATGCTGGGAAAATGAGAAAGCAACTTGACTTGGGTCTGAGAGCACGATACAGGAGGATCCAAATACAAGTCTGAAGTGAGATTAGAATTTGGAATATCTTCTGCGTAATGTAATAAACGGTTGGCGCTGTCTCCCAGCAAAGGCAATTAACACCTTTAAAAAGAGCCAGATAAAAATCAGGTTGGGAATGAGAATTAACATGTGGCCTGTGGAACACGATGACTTCGGAATGATTTGAACACCAGATATTTTGTATCAAGGGAAAAAAAGCCAGACAACATTGAATGATAATCTCGTTGTTGTGGTTGAGTAAGTATTCTGGAGATGGCCTTTGGGGATAGGGGGAAATTTTAAGCAGCTGTTCCTCAGGAGATTGTATAAATTAAATGGAACTTATTATACAGCAAGTTATTTGGAATTAATGCCTGCGCCTAACACCTGAGTTTGCAGTGCAATTGACCAAGTGCTTTTGCTTGTGCCTTGTTTTCTTCTGCTGGGAATCTCTATTCCCCGCCGCTGCGATTGGGAATCCCGATGGGGCGGAGAATGGAGCGTTGGCAGAAAATGGGATTGGCGGCAGATGCCAGACCAGGAAATCCACAGGGCATGGATTGGTATAGAACATAGAACATAGAACAGTACAGCACAGAACAGGCCCTTCGGCCCTCGATGTTGTGCCGAGCAATGATCACCCTACTCAAACCCACGTATCCACCCTATACCCGTAACCCAACAACCCCCCCCTTAACCTTACGTTTTTTCAGGACACTACGGGCAATTTAGCATGGCCAATCCACCTAACCCGCACATCTTTGGACTGTGGGAGGAAACCGGAGCACCCGGAGGAAACCCACGCACACACGGGGAGGACGTGCAGACTCCGCACAGACAGTGACCCAGCCGGGAACCGAACCTGGGACCCTGGAGCTGTGAAGCATTGATGCTAACCACCATGCTACCCTGCTGGAAAGTTGAAAAGTAGGATCTGAAATATTGACACTTTCTAACTAGAAGTAATTTACTTTGTTGCTCAGGATTTCTTATAAAATAGCAGAACTCTTACAAATGTTTGTTTTACTTTTGGTAATTTTTATAAGCAATGCTGTATAGAAATCATAGAGTAAGATTATTAATTTCCATAGGAAAATATTTTCCTGAATGTGGAATGTGATATACACATATCCCTTTTGTATAGGTATGGCCAAGTGCAACACCGGCACGCTGGACCCCGAGGGGGGTCAGTCCATAGGTAATGTGTCCCACTGCCAGGCTGCAGTATGGGATTGGGGTCCCTCAAGGGCCTGGGGAATTGGGTGGGCTCCGGCTCGTCCCTTCCAGCCCTGGACAATCTGAAGATCACCCTTTGTATGGTGATCTCTGGCAGCCCTCTGCTCAGCAGCATCCTCCTGGTCAGACTTTTTAAACTCTGATGTGGCCGCCTCAGTCTGAACTGCTCTCCTGATAGCTGATGAGCAGTCCAGGCAGTACTGTGAAGAATCAATGCAGGAACACTTACCCTTTCCTAACATCTCCTCCCACAGACAAATTCCTTTCAAACAGAAGCTTTTACAAGTGTCAGAGGCTTCCTGGAAAACTCACAACACTTAAAAAAGTTTCAAATCCCCTAACATCCTTTAAAATGCTAAGCATTCATTCAGTTTCACAGAACAATACCCTTCAGTATCCTGTGATTGACAGTCTAATGGTTCAGTCACAGCTTCTTAGGGGGTTTGTTTATTTATCTTTCTTTTCACAATTGAATGCATCTCAGTTACCCTGCTTTGATGCCAACCACAATGTTTAGAAACATGTGTGATTGACAGTTTCTGATCAATGGTAACCCCCAGGATGTTGATTGCAGGGGATTGAGCGATGGTAATGCCAGTGAATGTCAAGGGGCAATGGTTAGATCCTCTCTTGTAGGAGGTGGTCATTGCCTGGCACTTGTGTGGCGTGAATGTAACTTGCCACTTGTCAGCCCAAGCTTGGATATTGTCCAGGTCTTGCTGCATTTGGACATGGACTGCTTCGTTATCTGAGGAGTTGCGAATGGTGAACATTGTGCAGTCATCCGCAGCTTAAGATGGTTGGGCCCAGGACACTACCCTGAGGAACTCCTGCAGTGATGTCCTGGAGTTAAGATGATTGACCTCCAACCACCACAATCATCTTCCTTTGTGACTCCAACCACCTTGATTCCCATTGACTCCAGTTTAGCTAGGGCTCCTTGATGCCATACTTGGTCAAATACTGCCTTGATGTCAAGGGCAGTCACTCTTACCTCACCTCTGCAATGAAGTCAGGAGCTGAGAGATCCGGGCAGAACCCAAACTGAGTGTCTGAGAGCAGGTTATTGCTGAGTAAGTACCGCTTGATAGCACTGTTGATGACTCCTTCCATCACTGCTGATGATGGAGAGTGGACTGATAGAACGGTAATTGGATGGGTTGGATTTGTCCTGTTTCTTCTGTGCAGGACACTCCTGTGCTTAACGTTTTAGAAAATAGTTACCTTAGCCGTTATCCATGGGTTAGTATTCTCATCATGCAGTACATCACAAAGTCATTATCATAGCATCTACAATGCAGAAGGAGACCATTTAGCCCATTGAGAAAGAGCACCCTACCTAAGCCCACACCTCCAATTTATTTATTTTTTAAAAATGTTTTTCCTTTAAAAAGCAGTTAGTCAGCTACATGGGCAGGGTGGGTATGGAGGGATATGGGCCAAATACGGGCAAGTGGGACCAGCTTAGTGATAGAAACTGGGCGGCATGGACAAGCTGGGCCGAAGGGCCTGTTTCCATGCTGTAAACATCTCTGACTCTATGACCCTATCCCCGAACACAGCAACCCACCTATCGATTTCACAGATACTGGCATGGTAAAAAATGTCATACAGTAATTATTTCAGGTTGGGTTAATAAAGTCGCCAAACGCTGACTTGGTGAGATGTAAAACCTCGGCCATGTCTATCTTCTCAGTGAATTTAAAAGATACCTCAACATTGTTTAAAGAATAGCAGGTACGCTCTCCTACTGATCGGCCAATATTTATTCCACAACAGATATCCTTCAAGATGGGGCGGCATGGTGGTTAGCACCACTGCCTCACAGCTCCAGGGACCCGAGTTCAATTCCGGCCTTGGGTGTCTGTCTGTGCGGAGTTTGCACTTTGTCCCTGTGTCTGGGTGGGTGGGTTTCCTCCCACAGCCCAAAGATGTGTAGGTTAGGGGGGTTACGGGGATAGGGCGGGGATGTGGGCCTCGGAGGGTCTTTGTGCAGAACCAGTGGTCCAAATGGCCTCCCTCTGCACTGTCAGGATTCGATGGATTCTAAGAAAATAGATAATCTGTTCATTTACCTTGTTACCTTTCACGGGGGGCTGCGGTGTGCAAATTGCCTGCTGCATTTCCCTATGTTCGAGTGGTGACTACGCTTCGAGGGTACGGCTGAACTGTATTTTGGGATATCCTGAATTCAGGAAAGACAATTTATAAAATGCACGTTCCTTCCTTCAGATATCAGCACCCGTCCAAAGTATCACTGGCCAATTTTTTTTAGGATCAAACCATTCTTCATTGTTCTGAAACATGTTGTTTCAATTATTGAACCTATTTCATTTTCAGAAATTGGCATAGAATAAGTGCTGCGTTGCTCTTCAATGTAGGATAGCTGGTTGGCACCATTTCAAAACGCTGTTCTAGTAGTTACGTGAGTAGCAGATATATTTTTCTGATTATATTGCATTACAGATCCCCCAATGGTTTGTAAACAAATGCAAAGCATTGCACCAAACAAGAGTTACCATAGCTTCACTCCACTCTCAAGAGTCAGTGATCTGCTGGATAATTTCCAGTCCAGACTGAGTTAGGCTGTGCACGAGTTCCTTTAATTTCTAGCAACTCAAGGCTACTATTTACACTGCGAGGTGATACATCAAAAGTTCACTCCTGACTTTCAGAAAGGCCTTCAGGGAACAGCGTTAACAAATAGGAGTAGATGATACGGCCCATCAGACAGGCTGCACTATTCAGTAGGATCACAGCTGACTATCGGCATCAACTTCCTTTTCCTGTCCATTACCCCCACCCCTTGATTTCCCGAATGCCTAAACATTTGTCTAAGTCAGCCTTGATTATATTCGCCAATGGATCCATAACCCTCTTGGGCAGAGATTTCCAAATACTCACACCCTGTGTGAAGAAATGTCTCCTCATCTCAGTCCAATGGACGCTTTATTCTGAGACAATGCTGCCGTGTTCTGGATTCCCCAGCCAGGAGAAACAAACGTTCTCTGTAGTGCTGTAGCTGCCCTGGGAACAGGTTAAACACAGACTGTTGCTGAACATATGTCGTATTCCTGACCATTACATTCTAAGATGTTGTTTATGTTGGTTAGTTGTTTTATTGCAAAACTTTTGTTGCTGTGTCTAGGCTCTGATCCCCATGGGAGCTCCTTCATGAGTCAGGACTGAGTGCTGCTATTGAACCATGGGAGACATCATAGCTCGAACTAATTGTGCTCTCCGCAGTGGATCCCACCCAACCCCCTCTAAACAATCGTATGAGGCTGCACCATTCACAATTTCAGCATCTTATTTGACCCAGAGACTGGCTTCTGACACCATACTCCCCCACCACTAAGACCACCCAGTTCCACTTCCTGCTCATTCCTTGTCTCAGTCGCTGCCTCAGTTCCTCTGTTAATGAGACACTTATCCACACCTTTGTTAGCTCGTGGCTTGACTATTCCAGCATTCCCCTAGTCCTCCCCCCCCTATTGCCAGGCTGCCAGTGCCAAAGTGCCCAGGTGCCACAGGGAGAGCCAAGATGCATCCCTGCCCTGTCCTCGACCACCTAGGGATCTCCAATGGCCTGGGGAACCCCAGAGGTGCCGTTATACCTGGTCCATGTTTGTGCGAATCTGTACCAGTCTAGGCCTCGCTGGAGAGGCCATTAGCTGCCGTGTGCTGGGAGAATCTGTCGCATGCATATTTAGATGAGCCCAGCTAGAGTGCTTTGGAGGAATATCGGGAAAGTAGGACGAATCTCAAACGCGCAATAAAGAGGGCTAAAAGGGGTCATGAAATATCTTTGGCTAACAGGGTTAAGGAAAATCCCAAAGCATTTTATTCGTATGTAAGGAGCAAGAGGGTAACTAGAGAAAGGATTGGCCCACTTAAAGACAAAAGAGGAAATTTATGCGTGGACTCAGAGGAAATGGGTGAGATTCTTAATGAGTACTTTGCATCGGTATTCACAAAGGAGAGGGACAAGACGGATGTTGAGGCTAGGGATGGATGTTTAAATACTCTCGGTCAAGTTGTCATACGGAAGGGGGAAGTTTTGGGTATTCTAAAAGACATTAAGGTGGACAAGTCCCCAGGACCGGATGGGATCTATCCCAGGTTACTGAGGGAAGCGAGGGTCGAAATAGCTGGGGCCTTAACAGATATCTTTGCAGCATCCTTGAGCACAGGTGAGGTCCCGGAGGACTGGAGAATTGCTAATGTTGTCCCTTTGTTTAAGAAGGGTAGAAGTCGTATGGGGTTCAGGGTGTACTAGCTAGATGGATAAAGAACTGGCTGGGCAACAGGAGACAGAGAGTAGTGGTGGAAGGGAGTGTCTCAAAATGGAGAAGGGTGACTAGTGGTGTTCCACAGGGATCCGTGCTCGGACCACGGTTGTTTGTGATCTACATAAATGACCTGGAGGAAGATATAGGTGGTCTGACTAGCAAGTTTGCAGATGATACTAAGATTGGTGGAGTTGCAGATAGCGAGGAGGACTGTCAGAGAATACAACAAAATATAGATAGATTGGAGAGTTGGGCAGAGAAATGGCAGATGGAGTTCAATCCAGGCAAATGCGAGGTGATGCATTTTGGAAGATCAAATTCAAGAGCGGATTCTGGTCAATGGAAGGGTCTTGGGGAAAATTGATGTGCAGAGAGATCTGGGAGTTCAGGTCTATTGTACCCTGAAGGTGGCAACGCAGGTTGATAGAGTGGTCAAGAAGGCATACAGCATGCTTGTCTTCATCGGACGGGGTATAGAGATAGAGATAGAGAAATACAGCACAGAACAGGCCCTTCGGCCCACGATGTTGCGCCGAACTTTTGTCCTAGGTTAATCATAGAATTTTGGACAATTTGTCATGGCCAATCCACCCAACCTGCACATCTTTGGACTATTGAGTACAAGAGTTGGCAGGTCATGTTACAGTTGTATAGGACTTTGGTTAGGCCACATTTGGAATACTGCGTGCAGTTCTGGTCGTCACATTACCAGAAGGATGTGGATGCCTTGGAGAGGGTGCAGAGGAGGTTCACCAGGATGTTGCCTGGTATGGAGGGTGCTAGCTATGAAGAAAGGTTGAGTAGATTAGGATTGTTTTCGTTGGAAAGGCGGAGGTTGAGGGGGGACCTGATTGAGGTCTACAAAATTATGAGAGGTATGGACAGGGTGGATAGCAACAAGCTTTTCCCAAGAGTGGGGGTGTCAGTTACAAGGGGTCACGATTTCAAAGTGAGAGGGGGAAAGTTTAAGGGAGATGTGCGTGGGAAGTTTTTTACGCAGAGGGTGGTGGGTGCCTGGAACGCTTTACCAGCGGAGGTGGTAGAGGCGGGCACGATAGCATCATTTAAGAAGCATCTAGACAGGTATATGAATGGGCGGGAACAGAGGGAAGTAGACCTTGGAAAATAGGAGACAGGTTTAGATAAAGGATCTGGATCGGCGCAGGCTGGGAGGGCCAAAGGGCCTGTTCCTGTGCTGTAATTTTCTTTGTTCTTTGTTCTAGAGTGAGATCCAGATCATGACATCTCTCGAGACACCTTGAGCATTGCGAATCCCGGGTGAGGCCTCTAATGAGATTAACCGGACTCGTTGTGACATGGGTGCAACGAGGCCGATAAATCACGGCATCATGTTAATTGTATAAATAATGACACTGGTGCTGGGTTAGGAGCTGTACGTTTGTAATTTCTACTTTGTAGATGAATCAAAAACTAAGACTGACTCTGGTCTTCTTCATTGGCTGTCAGATGTTTAACATGGTAGCGGAGAATGGTTGCTGCAAGGTGAAGATTGGAAACTAAGAATTGATTTTTCAAGACAGCGAGCGAAATTCTCCATTTGGGAGACTAATCTTATTCCTGTCGGCGCCGGATTAGCTGGGGCTGGAATTATTGATGGAGAGCTTGACAAGCTGGAACTGCTTATAAGCACTCCACTGCCCACACTCTCATTCCAGCCAAGATGATGGCTCAGAAGAGCAGCACCATGCTTCGCGGATGCGGAGCATGATACAATGTTGGATGCGGTGGAGGAGAGGTGGGACACCCTCTTCCTCAGAGTGGGCAGGTGGCTCCCACCCACGGTGGTCAACCAGGCCTGGGGAGAGGGGGCTGAGGCATTCAGTGCTGTGAGCCGCACCAGGTGGACTGGCACGTGGTGTTGGAGGAAGATGAACAACCTTCTTAGGGCAGCCCAGCAGAGCCACCACCTTTGTCCCCGGGCCAACTACAGACCCCCCCCTTCCCCGCCCCCATTTAACTTGCCTCCATGCATCATACCGTGTACTTTGTGTCCCCTTGGAAAAGGCGGCCCATACAGAAAAGAGCGGGAGAAGAACAGAGGGGATGTCCCTCAGGGCTCTCACTGCCTAGCAGAGGGTGATGGAGGTGCAAGAGGACCATCTTTTGTCTTGCAGGATCACTCACAGTCCATGCCGGCCTATCTGGGACACCTCGCCCCCAGCCATAACCCCAGCATACCCTGGAGGACAGTCCGGGAAGACACCGACATCTCAGCACGGCTGTCACTGTTGAGTGAAGAGGCTCCTGGGCAACCTTATGGTGCGCACGTCACACATGCTGCAGCACATTGGATGGAGGTAGGGACATTCGGAAGGTTGCCTGATTCCTGGAAACGGCTGCAGTCTGGATAAGTATCGCTCTTCTGGAAAGTATGATCCCATCTCTGGTGAAGATGCAGATGCAGAGCCAGGATTTACAGAAGGGGGTGTCAGAATCTTTCCAGCACCTGCAAGTGCAGCTGGAGGAGTCCCACCGCTTTCAGTGATGGTGCTGACAATGCGTGGCACCCAGGTCAACAATGAACAGATGGTGTCCGCGGTGGAAGCCTTGGGTCAAAAATTTACATAGTAAATTGCACCTTAATTGGAAAAATAAATTAATTGGGTACTCTGAAATTTAAAAAAATATAAAAAACCCTGATATGTCTATTCAGACTGTTAAATAAGTATTTAATGGCATAGAATCAGAGAAAAAAAATGCAAATAGTCTTAAAGTTGTGTAGGCATTTTGCTCACCCCTCTGGTCAAAGATTAAAAATCCTGCTAAATGATTTTTTGCTCAACAGACATAGCAACAAGTGTTCACTTTTCTACAGTAGTACACAGCAAGGACAATAGAGCAATTGTAGATACAGTAATGTGAAACGGATAGGGACTAAACTAAGTTTCTGATTCATAGTGGAGGGAAACTTACTAATGACAAAGTTAGAGATGTGTGAAAACATGAAGATTGTGGTTATGACTACCACAGCTCTCAAGCTTTTAGCAATGGACTCGGAAATAAATCACACTGTGTTGGATAAAATGCTGCATAAAATCTTAACAGATCAACTAAACTGTAAGTTGACAACTGCACTGGGGCCAGGGAGTGGTGTTCATACAAAGAATTTGCTTCAGGTGATTGGCGGGTATACACCTTATTCATTGGGATTCCCAATTTATCTTCTGTGCTGGGCTATAGTCTCCCTGCCCCATAGGCGAATACAATTAGTTCTGTTTTTGTTTTGAAACATTTGAATGGAATGTTTTACAAACGGGCAGAATGGTTTTCATCAAGGCTGAGGTCTCGGAGAAAATTCCAACAGCTCCAAGGCATCTGTGATGATCTCACTCGAGTCTAGTAACCTTTTTTGTTTTAATTCTTAAATTTCAGCTACTTATTGAAAGAATGAAACCACAAAATTCCACAGTTTAAGACTTTTATTTTACTATACAAGAGTGAAGTAAAAACAAACACTAAATAACTACTTGGCTAACAACCTATATACTAAAATCCAGAATCGAAGCAAGTTAAACATGAATTAAGAGGCAAATGCTCAAGATGTTTAGTGTACAAAATTGCCCTTGGTGTTGGGTGGGGTTACTGGGTTATGGGGATAGGGTGGAGGTGTGGTCTTAGGTAGGGCGCTCTTTCCAAGAGCCGGTGCAGACTCGATGGGCCGAATGGCCTCCTGCACTGTAAATTCTATGAAATGACAGCCAACAAGTGAGGTCCATGAGCTGGCAGAATGGGTTAAAAGAATGAGAAGTAAGAAAACACAATGTGATTTCTAATAGTGGGTCTGAGAGTGACTCTTGTGTTAGAACCAGAGGAGCCTCTGCCAACGTTCTCCTGACCATGAGGTGGCTGCCAACAGACTACAGGATAAACTGATCAGAGGGGTAAAACCAAAGGAATTAAATAGTCGGAGGGCATTTGGAGTTTATTTTGAAGTATTGATAAAGTCCAGTCAACCTTGCTACATCAATGAATTTGTATGGAAAAGATTCTTGCCGATGAGATTAATAAAGGCTTGGGCAAGGGTTTTGCTGAGTAACCGGGCGATACAGATTTTGGTGTGGACTGTCCCACAGATAGAAAAAGTCCTTTTAGCTCTTTTGGCCA
This sequence comes from Scyliorhinus canicula, assembly GCF_902713615.1. NCBI lineage: Eukaryota > Metazoa > Chordata > Chondrichthyes > Carcharhiniformes > Scyliorhinidae > Scyliorhinus > Scyliorhinus canicula. The sequence goes on along the minus strand of NC_052169.1, from coordinate 19,185,347 downwards.
CATATTTGTGGGCGTGTAGATCAATTCCCATGGTAAAGTCGCACTCAACGTGCCTATTTTCAGAAAGAAGTGTTTCTGAAACTGCCTAAAGAGGCAAATACTAAAGAAGGGAAATTATGGAAACTGAACTAACGCGTCTATGTCCTGAATGGTGTGGAATTTTATGATGAGATCTGTTTTGCTCAAAGCTATGTTTAACTAAAAGCAGACCCACAATGTTTTATTGGTAATAAAAGAGGAAGTTCCAGGCATCTTTATGACATGTCGATGATCTCTGTTGGGATGGTATTGTGGAATTTGAGAAATGTTTCATGAATAAGATTAAAGCGGAATTTTAATGGAAGTCCCTTCAGGATGTTTAATTAGTTTAGACATTAAGCAAAATAGGTCTGGAGTAACTGAATTAGCAATCCCATTTAGAGTGTGTTAATCGTATCCTGGATAATTATGCTAGGTCTAGGACTAGGACAATGAAGCACCCTAAACTCGAGGATGTTTTAAATAAAACATCTAATATTAAATTTCCATCCTTGGATGACCCAAAGAGCATGAAATAAGTTACATTTTGTGATGCTAATCTTCCCGATGTGTATTCAAAAGCTTTTCAGTGGGTGAAATTGAAAAACTTGTCTTTTAGCCCGGGAAACTAAGAACATAAAAAGGGTTGTTTGAAATACATTAGCCTCAGAAACACTGGCTCTTGTGGAATCATCAGGCACGGGATTCTATTTGTCAAATACTTTAGGGGATATTTACACAAGAAGTGTACCAACGCAGTTTGCCCATTGAATGTAAAGTAATTCCTCGTGGGATAAGGTTCGCTGTGCAAAACAGTGTAAGCGAGTAAAAAATAGGATTGACTTTTCTAGCTGACCTCGAATAAGTGTTAGAAAAAAAGATATCTTTAAGATTAAATGGGTTAATGTAAGTCACCTATTATCTGATTGGAGTGCATATACTAAAGGATCATTGGGAATCCTCGATGAGGGGTGTCGTGCTTTATAGAGAATACGGAAAATCATGGCTGGGATTTTCCCACCAGCCCGCTGGGTGTTTTTCGGCGGCAGAGGCAGCCCGCCAGTGGGATGTACCTGTCCTGCCGTTGTCAATGGGATTTTCCCTTGACAGCACCCCTTGTCACTGGCATGGGATCGGAATTTCCCGTCGGTATGAACGGCCGGTAAATCCTGCCCCATGTTTTCTTCGATTTGCTTTGAAATATTGTTTGTCATTATTGTTACATTTCATTTAAAAAAGGGAATCTGTTATTTGTATAGATTAAGATTAAGTGCATATAGATGGGGGAATTGTGCATGTAGAAGGAGACACTTATAGACACTGGCGATAGGTTGCAAAGTTGTGCAGATGTTGCTATAATATAAACACTTGCTTCATGCTTCTCAAGTTCTAAAAACTGAACATATATAAAGGCGCTAAATTCAGCTGTGTACTGTGCAATTTTTAAACTAGTTTAAAAAGCAGAAACACAGATTTAATCAAAAAACATTGCATCGCCAAACACACATCTGCTGTCTTGTAAAATGAGTCAAATCTAAGGACTCACATTCTCCTTTTGCTAAACAATGCATTCCTTTTAAACCTCACAAATGCACTCACCACACAAAGTATTTCTTTTTTCATTTTATAGGAATTTTACTACTATAGAGTCCATTATTAAAGATGAGATTGCGGAAAACTTGGAAGTGCATGATAAACTAGGACTGAGTCAGCAAGACTTCATCAAGGGGAAGTCATGTCTGACAAATCTGTTAGAACCTTTTGAGGAGGTAACAAGGAAGTTAGACAACGGAGAATCAATGGACGTGATTGTTGTGTTCCGTGATCTTGTCCAGCAAAGAATCTACAGAACTGCTGGTGACTTAGTCAGAACCAGGATTTATTAATGTACACGTGGTACGGTAACGATCAGATACAGACCAAGTTATCATAGATTCTCCGGAAACTACCCTTGTGCACGACTGCCCTCATATACGCCTTACAACCAGGAACTGGAGGGGGTTGGTTCCCGGGGGGGGGGGGGGGGGGGGGGGGGGAGGAGGGGGGGGGGGGGGACACCGGGGTGTCGTTGTATGCCGATGACCTGTTATATGTTGCGGATCCAGTGATGGGGGAGGTCATGCGGATCCTTAGGGAGTTTGGGGTCTTTTTGGGGTATAAACTCCACGTGGGGAAGTGAGCTCTTTGTGGTGCATCCATGGGACCAGGAAAGGGGGATAGACGAGCTTCCACTGAAGAGGGCGGAAAGGAGCTTTCGGTACCTGGGGATCCAGGTGGCTAGGAGTTGGGGGGCCCTGCATAAGCTCAATTTGACGGGGCTAGTGGAGCAGATGGAGGAGGATTTTAAAGGATGGGATATGTTGCCGCTCTCACTAGTGGGTAGGGTGCAGTCAATTAAAATGACGGTCCTTCTGAGGTTTCTCTTTGTGTTCCAGTGCCTTCCCATTTTGATCCCTAAGGCCTTTTTCAAACGGGTAAGGAGGAGCATCATGGGATTTGTGTGGGCGAATAAGACCCCGAGGGTGAAGAGGGTGTTTTTGGAGCATAGCAGGGACAGAGGGGGGCTGGCGTTGCCGAACCAATGTGGCTATTATTGGGCAGCCAATGTGGTGATGATTCGTAAGTGGGTAATGGAGGGAGAGGGGGTGGCGTGGAAGAGGCTAGAGATGGCGTCCTGTGTGGGCATGAGTCTGAGGGCGCTGGTGACGGCACCGTTGTCGCTCCCGCCGACAAGGTACACCACGAGTCCGGTGGTGGCGGCGACTCTGAAGATCTGGGGGCAATGGAGGCAACACAGGGGTGAGATGGGAGCCTCGATTTGGTCCCCGATTCGACAGAACCATTGGTTCGGTCCGGGAAGGATGGATGGGGGGTTTCTGAGCTGCTATCGGGCAGGGATCAAAAGAATGGGGGACCTGTTCATTGATGGGGTGTTTGCGAGCCTAGGGGTGCTGGAGGGGAAATTTGGGCTACCCCTGGGGAACGCTTTCAGGTATATGCAGGTGAGGGCGTTTGTGAAACGACAGGTGAGGGAATTCCCGCTGCTTCCAGCACGCAGGATTCAGGACAGGGTGATCTCGGGGGTGTGGCTTGGAGAGGGCAAGTTCTCGGCGATTTACCAGGAGCTGTAAGAGGAGGAGGAGGCCTCTGTAGGGGGGGGGGGGTTTGTTGAAAATCGGCTGAAAACTTGAATAAATATTTATTTTTTAAAAATGTACGCCGTACAACCTTCTGCTGGCAGCCGGATGTCACCTGACTTATATCTGATACTACCTGCTGGTGGGAGGTCACACTGCTGAGTACATGGCCACCTGCTGGTGGGAGGTCACACTGCTGAGTACATGGCCACCTGCTGGTGGGAGGTCACACTGCTGAGTACATGGTCACCTGCTGGTGGGAGGTCACATGGCTGAGTATATGGCCACCTGCTGGTGAGGGGGTCACACTGCTGAGTACATGGCCACCTGCTGGTGAGGGGTCACACTGCTGAGTACATGGCCACCTGCTGGTGAGGGGTCACACGGCTGAGTACATGGCCACCTGCTGGGGGAGGTCACACTGCTGAGTACATGGCCACCTGCTGGTGGGAGGTCACACTGCTGAGTACATGGCCACCTGCTGGTGAGGGGTCACACTGCTGAGTACATGGCCACCTGCTGGTGAGGGGTCACACTGCTGAGTACATGGCCACCTGCTGGTGGGAGGTCACACTGCTGAGTACATGGCCACCTGCTGGTGGGAGGTCACACTGCTGAGTACATGGCCACCTGCTGGTGAGGGGTCACACTGCTGAGTACATGGCCACCTGCTGGTGAGGGGTCACACTGCTGAGTACATGGCCACCTGCTGGTGGGAGGTCACATGGCTGAGTACATGGCCACCTGCTGGTGAGGGGTCACACTGCTGAGTACATGGCCACCTGCTGGTGGGAGGTCATACTGCTGAGTACATGGCCACCTGCTGGTGAGGGGTCACACTGCTGAGTACATGGCCACCTGCTGGTGAGGGGTCACACTGCTGAGTACATGGCCACCTGCTGGTGGGAGGTCACATGGCTGAGTACATGGCCACCTGCTGGTGGGAGGTCACATGGCTGAGTACATGTAAAATTATCTACAGGCATATCACCACAATGATCTATTTAGATTTCCAAAAGGGCTTTGACAATGTGCCATATAGGAGGCTGTTAAATAAGTTAAAAGCCCATGGTGTTAAGGGTGAGATCCTGGCCTGAATAGAGGATTGGCTGATTGTCAGAAGGCAGAGAGTGGGGATAAAGGGATCTTTTTCAGGATAGCAGCCGGTGACTAGTGGTGTGCCTCAGGGGTCAGTGTTGGGACGTCAACCTTTCACAATTTCCATGAATGATCTGGAAGAATGAACTAAGGGCACTGTTGCTACATTTGCAGATGATACAATGCAGAGGGACAAGTAGTATTCAGGAAACAGGGAGACTGCAGGAGGACTTGGACAGGCTAGGAGAGTGGGAAAAGAAGTGGCAGATGGAATATAATGGTGGAAAAGTTATGCACTTTGGTAGGAAGAATGGAGGCATAAACTATTTTCTAACTGGGAAAAGGCTGAGGAAATCACAAGCACAAAGGGACTCTCAAGATTCTCTTAAGGTTAACATGCAGGTTCAGTCGGCAGTTAAGAAGGCAATGTTAACATTCATGTCGAGAGGGCTAGGATACAAGAGCAGGGATGTACTTCTGAGGCTGCATAAGGCTTTGGTCAGACTCCATTTGGAGTATTTTGTGAGCAGTTTTGGGTCCTGTGTCTAAGGAAGGATGTGTTGGCCTTGGAAAAGGTCTAAAGGAGGTTCACAAGAATGATCCCTGGAATGAAGAGCTTGTCATATGAGGAACGGTTGAGGACCCTGGGTCTGTACTCGTTGGAGTTTAGAAGGATGAGGGGCGACCTTATTGAACCTTACATGATACTGCGAGGCCTGGATAGAGCGGACGTGGAGAGGATGTTTCCACTTGTAGGAAACACGAGAACCAGAGGTCACAACCGCAGACTGAAGGGACAATCCTTTAAAACTGAGATGAGGAGGAATTTCTTCAGCCAGAGGATGGTGAATCTGTGGAACTCTTTGCCGCAGAAGGCTGTGGAAGAGTCTCTTGAAGACAGAGATAGTTAGGTTCTTGATTAGGGAGGAAACCGGAGCACCCGGAGGAAACCCACGCACACACGGGGAGGACGTGCAGACTCCACACAGACAGTGACCCCCAATCGAACCTGGGACCACTGGAGCTGTGAAGCATTGATGCTAACCACCATGCTACCGTGAGGGGTTAATAAGTGCATCAAGGTTATGGGGACAAGGTAGGAGAATGGGGATAAGAAAATATTAGCCATGATTGAATGGTGGAGTAACTCACTGGTCAACATGGCACTGCCAAGGTGCCCAGGTGGCATTGCCAGCTGGCATGGGCACTGCCAGGGTGCCACTGCCAAGGTGTCAAACTGGCATTTTGTGCACAAGCTCGATCAGGCCTGGGTGTCGGTGTGTGTGTTGGTGGGGGGGGGGGGGGGGGGGGGGGTGTGGGCATTGTTCAGGGGCCTCGGAATCAGAGTCCTGAACTTTTGTTTGGCTTTTACATTTTTGCCCAGTTCATTTCTTATATTCCAGGACCTGGTCTTATTCCAGTCCAGAATTTTGTCATTGATTCTTTGTTATTCCTCCCTATCCTTACACCGAATCTATTTCTATTTTTCTACTGTTCTCCTACTTTCACATCAGTTAGTTGTCTAACTTAATTTCCCAGAATTGGCTGTAACTTCTGTTCTCTCCAGTTTTGGGGTGGGGGGGGGGGGGGGTACCCCAAAGATGTGCTGGGGAATTTCTCTTGGAACTTCCAAGTAAGGGTTTGCGTGGCAATTGTCCAGAAGTGCTAACTTCCTCTGGGCAACTGCACTGCACTGGGAACCATCCAAAATTGCTATTTAAATCTGCCATTGTTACATAAATATTTACTCAGAAAAAGTTAGGAGAATCTAAACCTGTACGAACTTCTTTGTAACTATTGTAATCACCCAGACCAATCCTCCCATGGGGCTGAACCCATGCGCCTGACAGGACCCCCCAAACCAACTACCCTCATGCTCCCACTGTTTGCCCTTCCACCTTGACACTCCAAGGATTCCCCCTCCATGGGCTCACAACCACGACACCCCCCCCCCCCCCCCCCCCCCCCACTCTGCCCACCAAATCCCATCCACTCATCTTCTCCCTGGCTTGTTCATTTCATTGTGCTCTTTAAACCTACTTGCTTTATGGCAGCGAGTGGGACCTTTTGTCTCCTTGAATCCGCTGGAGCTGGACTTTGCTGGGGCCTGTGAGGACTCTTTTGATGCAGGCCCCAAGCCTTCGCAGTCTTCAAGAGCAGGTAAGTGCGCATTAAATTCATCTATTCATGCATGCCATCATTTTCTGATGCGAGACAGAGGTTATGGCCCATTATTGTGCTGCTCCTTATGTGTGAGCCATTAAACCATACAGTATGCAAATATGACACAGATCAAGTTCTAGGCTTCTTCTCCAACCTGTGGATTCTCATCTTCTCCCTGCACATTATAGTTCTTGAAGAGAGGAGGGTGTAGCAAGGTACGGATGGCTGTGAAATACTTCTATTTATAGAAATATCCTGTTTTTCCAGTGTAAAAGTTAGCTTGATACATCAACATAGTTCCAGGTATTTATTCAAGTTGATGTTGCCCCTACAGAGAATAGATCAGAACGATGCTCCAATGCCACCTTTATTGGGCTTGTTTGGCCATCACCCTGTGTGTCTACCAAAGTCCAGCTTTGTCTTAAGTGGGCCATTTCTCACAAGAGACACTGGTCTGCTGCAACTCATAACAATTCAACTGTATGAGTTGTTGCAGCCTCTAATATAGGCTGCTCTGTAATACTACTCTTAAAAAATGTCTGCTTATTATTCAAGGCTTCAGCATCCAAGCTGGACACCCACCATTCAGGTGATTCAGTACTCTACTGAAAAGGAAGATTTGAGGCCTATTTTTCTAGACATAACTGGTGTCATTGAGCAACTCTGATCCTTTTCAAAGACTCTTTCATTGGGTGCAATCAATCACCAATCATTCTGCTACCTTTGCTAAATGAATTCCGCTGTAACTTGCTGTCTTATGAATTTCATGCCACAAACATTTGGAAGTGGCATGTTCTCCTTGTTACTGGGATGCACCAAGTGCTGGGGTTCTGATGCCTTGCCCTGTGAAGAGAGCACAGCAGAATGCAGTTGAGTATTGCTGTTCAGTCACGGCTGCTACACGAAGATACAAGACTGAATTTCCCTGGGGGATATCTGAGAGAATGCCATGGAAATCTAGGAGACTGTCTTTAGTACCTTGTAACATGGCACAGGAGCATTATGCATGACCTGTTGCAGGTATGTAGTAGTCATGCATACACTTCAGTGGATCTGGAGGGTCGTGTGGCCAATAAACTTGACCTTTTGTGTTGCGTTCTTGGACTTGTTCCCCATAGTGACACCTCACATTTTCTGTTGGTAAACCAGCCTGTCAGAGAACAAACGAGTTATTTAAATTTAACAAATATTGCTGGCAAAGGAAGGTGGATAAATACAACTGATTGATCTGCTTGGGTGTCAGATAAAGCACCTGCCAGTCATTTATATTGTGCCAAATTAGCTGTAAGAGGTATGGGGCGCAATTCTCTGCACTCACGACGGGTGCGGAGAATAGCGGGGTTCGTAAACTTTTACGGCCACGCTAGTCTGACGCCCTCCCCGCCACGCCCCGACTCCCGACACGAATCGCTGCCGCCGTTTTTTTTACGGCCAGCAGCGATTCTCAGCTGGCTGATGGGCCGAAGTCCAAGCCCTTTACGGCTGTTTTTACGAACGGCAAACACACCTGGTCTGGCCGTTCGTAAAAACGGCCGTAAAGTCCCGATTTTGAAAACCATGGCACCGATTGGCACGGCAGTACCACAGCCGTGCCAAGGGTGCCATGGGCCCACGATCGGTGGGCACCGATCACGGGCAGCGGGTCCGATTCCCGCGCACTCTTTGTCCTTCCACCGCCCCGCTTTATCACTTCTCGGGGCGGCTGAGGGGCATCCCGGCCCGCGCATGCGCGGGTTTCGCGCAAATGCGCGATGACGTCATCCGCGCATGCGCGGGTTGGAGTCTTCCAATCTGCGCATGCGTGGCTGACGTCATGTGACGCGTCAGCCGGCGCAAACTCTGGCAAGCAGGCTTAACGAAATTCGTTAAGCCCGCGATGCCGGAGTTCACGGCCGCGGCATACTAGCCCTGACCGGGGACCAGAATCGGTTTCGGGGAGGGGAGGCTGGCGTCAAACCCGCCCGGATTGACGCCAGCCTTACGATTTCTCCCTGTCTGGGAGAATCGCGCCCATGTTATTTCAGGACATGAATGCCATTTAGAGTACATTGGTATACAATCTGCATTTTTAGGAGATGAATGCCAGCTAGTGTACATTTATCCTCTCTTTTTCACCACTTCCACAGTCAACTACCTTTACTCCACAGTATTTGCTTTTTTTATGAACCTAAATTAATAAAACTAGTCATTATTAGTCAAAATAGGATTGTCACTATTAGCTCATTCATTTCAATGGCATGGTTGTGAAATTAACAGGAAATTACTGCTTTATCTTTCTACCTCTGACAACCTGTATGCCCCCTGCCAGGATGCATGGACACAACTTTCATGCCTATGTCATTGTAATCTGGTCTTGTCGATATTAACTCCTAAGAAACCATGTAGCCAGACTCAAGTGCATTATACCACTAGTTAGAGGAGACTCTAAAGCCATCACTTTTTAGGCTGGATTCAACCTGCATTCCAAAGAGGAAAGTTTGATATACCTATCCAGTGTGCGCGCGCATGCTCTTTTGTGCCATTTGTCAGTATGTTTTTTATGGCAGGCAATCATTGATATTCTTTTCCTTGACAGAGAAAACTACCCTAAAATGTGTGACATTAATGGGATGTAAGGAACTGTAAACGTTCTGTGGGGTACAAATTTATTTTGGGACTAGATTTGGCCATCTGTTAAATGCACCACTTAATTTTGATTAAAATGGACCTGAATATTGAAAGGGGAGCATCATGGGCAGCCGATCAATACTGACCATTATGCAAGGTCAAAATACATTTTTATTCCTATTTATTTAGCTATGAAAATAACATGTTCCTTAATGATTTGTTTGTATTACATTTTGAACATCACAAAGGGGTAATGTTTTAATCTTCATGCATATAATTTGTAATACTTACAATTTTATTCTACTTACAGCACCAATAAGGTGTTTTTTCTTTGTATGAAACTACAAATCAGACCACCTACCCGCATTCTTTCATGCACGAAGTCTGTATTCAAGAATTCCTCCTATCCATGAGATATAACAGCAAACAAAATTTTACAAGCGGCACAATAAATGGGTTCCAATATTTTACTTGGGGTACTTTAAAGTGGCTTTATTTATAAGGGGTGTCCTATTTAAGACTGATAAAGAATTATCCTCATTTCGAGAGCCGTGGGTCTGTGGAACTCTCTTCTCCAGAGAGAAGAGGCGGCAGGATCACTGAATATTTTCAAGGCTGAATTAGATTGCTTCCCTTGTCAGTCATGAATCTAAGGGCATGGGATTAAGAAGGAAAGTGAAGTTGAGGCCCCAACCAGATCAGCCATGATCTTATCGAATGGTAGACCAGGCTCGATGGTCTAAATTCCCTCCGTGTGCTCCAGTTTCCTCCCATAGTCCAAAGATGTGCGGGTTAGGTGGATTGGACATGCTAATTTATCCCTCAGTGTGCAGGGATGTATAGGTTAGGTTATGGGGATAGGATACATATACATAGAAGATAGGAGCAGGAGGAGGCCTTTTGGCCCTTCGAGTCTGCTCTGCCATTCATCACAATCATGGCTGATCGTGCAACTCAATAGCCTAATCGTGCTTTCTCCCCATAGCCTTTGATCCCATTCTCCCCAAGTGCTATATCCAGCCGCCTCTTGAATATATTCAAAGTTTTAGCATCAACTACTTCCTGTGGTAATGAATTCCACAGGCTCACCACTTTGTGTGAAGAAGTGTCTCCTAATGTCTGTCCGAAATGGTTTACCCTGAATCCTCAGGCTGCGACCCCTGGTTCTGGACACACCTATCATTGGTAACATCTTCCCTGCATCTACCCTGTCTAGTCCTGTTAGAATTTTATAAGTCTCTATGAGATTCCCCCCTCATTCTTCTGAACTCCAGCGAGAAAAATCCCAACGTAGTCAATCTCTCCTCATATGACAGTCCCGCCATCCATGGAATCAGTCTGGTAAACCTTCGCTGCACTCCCTCGAGAGCAAGAACATACTTCCTCAGAGAAGGAGACCAAAATTGCACACAATACTCCAAGTGTGGCCTCACCAAGGCACTGTACAATTGCAGCAACACATCCCTACTTCTATACTCAAAACCTCTTGCAATGAAGGCCAACATACCATTAGCCTTCTTTACTGCCTGCTGCACCTGCATGCTTACCTTCAGCGAATGGTGCACAAGGACACCCAGGTCCCGCTGCACACTCCCCTCTCCCAATTTACAACCATTCAGGTAGTAATCTGCCTTCCTATTTTTGCTTCCAAAATGAATAGCCTCACACTTATCCAAATTATACTGCATCTGCCATTGGTTTGCCCACTCGCCCAACCTGTCCAGATCTTGCTGTAGGATCCCTGCATCCTCGTCACAATTCGCCCTCCCACCTAATTTGGTATCATCTGCAAACTTTGAGATGTTACATTTTGTTCCCTCATCTAAATCATTAATATATATTGTGAATAACTGAGGTCCCAACACCGATCCCTGTGGTACCCCACTGGTTACTGCCTGCCGATTTGAAAATGACCCATTAATCCCTACTCTTTGTTTCCTCTCTGCCAACCAGTTTTCTATCCACCTCAATACATTTCCCCCAATCCCATGTGTTTTAATTTTGCACAATAATCTCTTATGCGGGACTTTATCAAACATCTTAGGGGCTGGGCTAAAGAGCACAGGGCTAAAGAGCTGGCTTTTAAAGCAGACCAAGGCAGGCCAGCAGCACGGTTCAATTCCCATACAAGCCACCCCAAACAGGTGCCGGAATGTGGGGACTGGGGGCTTTTCACAGTAACTTAATTTTAAGCCTACTTGTGACAATAAGCGATTTTCATTTCATTTCATTTTTTATTTCATTTCATTTCTGAAAGTCCAAATATACCACATTGACTGGCTCCCCATTGTCGCCTGTACTGGTTACCTCTTCAAAGAATTCCAACAGATTTGTCAGCATGATTTTCCCTTCATAAATCCATGCTGACTCTGACTGATCCTGCCATTGCTTTCTAATGTTCCGCTATAAAGTCCTTGATAATGGATTCAAGCATTTTCCCCACTACCGATGTTAGGCTTACTGGTCTATAATTCCCTGCTTTCTCTCTACCTCCCTTTTTGAATATCGGAGTGACGTGAGCTACCCTCCAATCTGCAGGGAACAGTTCCAGAGTCTATAGAATCCCGGAAGATGACCACCAATGCATCCACTATTTCCAGAGCCACCTCCTTAAGCACTCTGGGATGCATATTCTCAGGCTCTGGGGATTTATCCGCCTTCAATCCCATCAGTTTTCCCAGCACCATCTCTCTACTAATGTTGATCTCCCTCAGTTCTTCCCTCTCACTAAACCTTGGGATTGGGTGGATGGAGGAGCGGACCTGGGTATAGTGCTCTTTTGGAGGGTCGATAGGTTGAATGGCCTCCTTCTGCACTGTAGAGATTCTATGATTTTAACACAACATTTGTAATTTGAGCAAACAAGATAGAAATCAAACAAGTAAAAAAATTCAATTTGAGGAATCACCCACAGTGAAAATATTATATTATTTATCTTATTATTTTCACCACTCATCAATATAAAGCAAAAGGTACATGGCACAGGCATAGGACCATAATCTGTGGCGTGACAATTATACAAAAATACAGCCACACCTTTCTCACCCCACCTTCCAACTCAGGTTGCGTGGGAAAAGTGCAGTGCAGCTTCCAGGAATCCTCTCAGTTGAGTGCAGGGATTCAGGTGAAAGGAAGACAACTGCACCCCCCCCCTCCCCACATACCATTTTTATGGCACTGTCTGTTGCAGAGGCCAACGAATCTTTGGGGTAACCCCTCCCCTAGGTACGACATCCTGGAGATCAGAAGTTATGGGCCATAATGAAAGACTTCATTGTTTGAGTGGGAGGATGGGATAATGACCTCAAATCCTCGTCACGACTATTAATCATGCTTTATCACTGATGGGGGCTGTCCTCTTTGATGGGTCTTACCGAAATGAAGACTTGAATCCTTGTGAACTATCTCATCCAGCTTTTCTTTAACTGCTAAAATAACTGTCCTTTTAAGGGAAAGGATGGAAGGATGAGGCTAAATGTTCTGCTCCTTCGAATATGAAAGAAAAGAATTTTCATTTATACTGCATTATTATAAACTCATGATGCCCCAAAATATGTCAAAGTCAATAAATTACCGTTAACGTGTAGTGATTGCAGTTAGCAGGATCCCACAGGCAGTAATAGATGAACTACCAGTTAGTCTGTTTTTATGGTGTTGCTTGAGAAACAAGTGCTAGACTTGTATTGCACAATAGGGACTCGTTTAACCTGGGTTAATCCTGCTTTTCAAATTATGGTAACAATCTAATCAACGTTTTGTGTTATTCTAGTGAGTGAACATCGGTAACCAAGTGAAATTTATACATATTGCTACTGAACTTAAAGCGACAGTAAAGGAAGGAGCATTAAACTAACTTAAAGTATTACTCTGAAACAAGTAGTGAGACAACCTTTTCCTCAAGTATCCACTTGAAATCCACTCCTGTTTTTAAAGAAATGTTTAGTTAAAACATGGCAGCTGGAAACCATACAGCATGAATGCCCAACATCTTGGGAGTGGGCACAGATTTAATTCCATAATCTGTTCATTCCAAATCTGGCCACCCTATTAGCGCCATTGCATGCTTTGTTGAAGAAACACCAGAAATTGTTTTGGAAAGTACCCCAGGAGGAGGCTTTCAATCAAGTGAAGCAGCATCTTTAGTCTGTTTGCTGATCCATTTTGACCCTCGGAAAGAACTTATCCTCGCCTGCGGCGTGTCTCCATATGGGATTAGGGCTGTTCTTTCTCATTGATTGCCCAATGGAACAGGCAGGCTCATTGCTTACATATCACGAACCCTCTCCGAGGCAGAGAAAGGGTACTCTAAAATCGAAAAGGAGGCGTGGCGGTCGTGTTCAGCGTTCCGAAATTCCACCAATCTGTCTATGGACAGCATTTCACGTTGGTGATGGACCACAAACCATTGTTAGGATTATTTAACGAGGATAAGGCAATTCCCCCTATTGCCTCTGATGAATACAACGTTAGGCGTTACTACTGTCAGCCTTTGAATATACCGTGTGGCCTGGGCTCAGTTATTTCAGGCCAATACCTTGAGCCATCTCCCGTTACCCGTAAGCTCCACGTCCCACTGGTGCCTGAGGAGGTTGTGTTGGCTTTAAACTTCCTGGAGACGTTACTCGTGGCTGTGAGACAAATCAGGTTGTGGACACAAAAAGACACTGGGCGGAATTCTCCTACCCCCCGCAGGGTTGTGGAATCGCCTGGGGCCTTCGGAAATCCCGCCCCCACCGTGGCTGGAATTCACCGCCATCTGGGAATCGGCGGGGCGGGAACCGTGCCCGCCGGTTGGCGGGCCCCCCGCGGCGATTCTCCGGCCAGCGATGGGCCGAAGTCCCGCCGCTGTCAGGCCTCCCCCGCTGACGTGGTTTAACCCACCTCTGTGCCGGCGGGAGCAGGCGGGCCCCAGGGTCCTGGGGGGGCGCAGGCGATCAGACGCCGGGGGGTGCCCCCACGATGGCCTGGCCCGCGATTGGGGGCACTCTTTTTCTTCTGCCGCTGCCACGGCCTCCACTATGGTGGAGGCGGAAGAGACCGCCTCCACCGCGCATGCGCCGGTGGTGACGTCAGTGGCTGCTGACGCTCCGGCGCATGCGCGAACTCACGCCGACCGGCGAAGGCCTTTCGGCCAGCCCCGGCCGGGAAGTGGCGCCAAGGCCATTGGTGCCAGTCTGGCGGAGCGGGAGCCAACTCCGGCGCGGGCCTAGGTCCTAAAGGTGCGGAGAATTCCGCACCTTTGGGGAGGCCGACGCTGGAGTGGTTGGCACCACTCCGCTACACCGGGACTCCCCGCCCCGTCGGGTAGGGAGACTACCGCCCTCTATCCTGTCAAAATCAAGCATAATAATAATAATAATCTTTTATTAGTGTCACAAGTAGGCCTACATTAACACTGCAATGTGAAAATCCCCTCGTTGCCACATTCCGGCGCCTGTTCAGGTACACGTAGGGAGAATTAAGAATGTCCAATTCACCTAACAAGGACGTCTTTCGGGACTTGTGGGAGGAAACCCATGCAGACACGGGGAGAACGTGAAGACACCGCACAGACAGTGACCCAAGACCAGGAATCGTAACCCGGGACGCTGGTGCTCTGATGCAACAGTGTTAACCACTGTGCTATATGATTTGAATGATGGATACCGTGGCCCTGTTCAGAAACATTAAAACCTTATTTAATCAGGAGACACGAGTTGAACTGCGAGGACGGTGTGCCCCTCTTGGGGTTTGTTGTCATCGTTCAGAGTCCTGGTAGATGGCTGTTATCGGGGAGTTGCAAAATGCCCACCTGGACATATCTAAATGAAAATGTTGGCACAGAGCTATATGTGGTGGCCCAGCATCAACGTCAACATTACTAGCAAGGTAGAGCATTGCCACCAGTGTCAAGAACAGTGGAACCTGCCCGTTGTGCCCCTCTGCACCCCCAGGAATGGCCTGGTTGGGCTTTGGGTGAGGGTACATGTCGACTTTGTGCGGCCTTTCTTGGGGACCATGTTCCTTTTGTTGGTAGACATCCACTCGAAATGGATATGGATGAATATGTACCAGATGAATTCCACTGCATCTTTCGCAGCGTCGATCAGTTGCGCCAGTGTTTTTGTGTCCATGATGTACCTGAGGTCCTCGTTTCAAACACTGGTACCACGTTTACCAGAATGGAACTCCAGCGGTTTATGTCTTTCAATGGGATCAGCCACATAAAATTGGCACTGTACCACCTATCACCAAACAGGTTGGCGGAATGCGTTGTGCGGACCTTCAAAGCTGGAATGAGAAAATAGTTGCCGACTTCCTAGGATACCAAGATTTCATGGATTCGTTATCATACAGGATACTCCACATTCCACGCTGGGAGTTCTCCAGCGGAGCTGCTGATGGGTTGTTGTTTATAGAACTGACTACCTGATCTTCCTGAATTTGGCTGAGGGGGGGGGGGGGATTGGAGTCCAGGCAAGATCTCAAAAAAGGAACCATTGCTTGTCAAGGGCAGAGAGAGCATTTGAAATAATGATCTGGTTTTCATAAAGAACTATGATGAAGAGTTATTAATTTATAACAGATGATTTTATTATAAATGACAAACATAAGAATCTTTCTGCTGTTTCCTGTACTGTTTGTTGTGTGTGGTGCCCATTTTATAGTGTGGGAGACATTTTCTTTTTTGCACATGAGCACAGTGCAAAGAATTGACATCATAGATCCAAAGAAACACGCCAGGCCACAGTGTCAGCATTTTCTTTCGGTCACGATTCCCACACCAGCTTTTTCCCATACCAGCTTTATCCCATACCAGATATTTGAGCTTACATGAACTTTTGTTTGCCCGAAAGTGACAAAAGAGAAGATACTTGTGATGCGGGAAGGGATGTCAGGTAGAGGCAGTAAATTAATCCGTTTCCATATGAACTCAGAATAGTTAACACAATGAGGTATTAAAACTGAAATACTGTTTTATTGTGGAATTACTGACATTGAAGATCTAAACATTTTTTGACGGTGAGCTGCATAAAAATACTGGTACTGTTATATGTTGTTTTACATGAGACTGTGTTTGACAGTTTGATTGTCTCGCTTTAGAGAATGCTATAAATCCTAGACCTGACTGGTTCCTGTTCATTAAGTCCTCAATGTGCATTTTATTATTCACAGAGGGATATTGCATCTAATTTTTAGAAGTAGTTGTTCTTAAAGCACCATTACAACACCCTCACTCAGGGTTTGAATGAGAACACACACACGCATGTACACACACACACATACATACACACACACACACGAAAAATCTGGTATACAAAATTTTCCATGATAAAAAGTAGCATAGTTGCAGTATACACATACTTAATTTACATGAGTGAAAAATGCATAACTGAGATAAGCTACTGAACTAACTTTGGTTCTTTGTAAAGTAATGGAACAAACAATCTGGTAATACTTAGACTGAGTAATTGCATTTTTGGCTACCAAGTTTGTAAAATATTACAGTGCAGTCACAATCTAGGTTGACATGTTACTAGCACCAGGTACATATATAAATGTTTGCTCTAGTGAAATGTAACTTGAAAAGTAAAATTTAAAAGATCAAAAATATGAAGTGTCTTTCAATGCAGAGAGTGATGTTATTGCTCTGCTAAAAACAATGGAAATTCTCAGCATTGGTGGTCCAACAAGTGGATTGGTAAGTCCATGTATGTATTGTTCGAGATTCAACATATCATTATACAACATCTAAAGCTAGTCATACTGAAATAGCAGCGCTGCATTTATACAAAGCCTGAGTAAGTGGTTTAGAGCTATGGTATGCATACCCGACTTTACTTTTCTAACATTAGATGTAAGCAGTGCTCAGTCATATTACAATTAATAAGAGATTGTATCCATGATATGTAGAATCTGTTTGGCAATAAAAGAATCCATCTTTTGGCTGGAGCAGTGTGACCTTTTGTTTCTGTATTAATGAAGCACAATCTGAAATTTCATTTGGAGGATTCCACCAAGCTCACCAGTGAGGTAGTCTTTATCATACTTATCTTCAAGATGATCAAGTTCCTTCCTTTTAAAGAGAGGCATACTTCTTATTTCTAATGAGTAGACTCCGGGTATTGGCTTCTTCTTGGTCAGATGCAGATAGCTTATACCATCCTTTTGGTTAATTTTGAAGAGACCCTTTCCATTGCCAAGGTCAGCCAAATAACGTACATGATTTGTCAAGGTAGAAATCGCTGGAACAAACTGTAGGATGTGGTCTTTACTGCTGAGTTCAGAAATGTTGAAATTGAAGATAATTTGATTTTCTGTGCTTAAACTGGCAAGGCTCATTGTCAAACTGTCTGTATTTTCCTCCTAAAAACAAAAATTGGGAGATAAATGTGTTAAATGTGCATAAAGTATGCACCTGCAAACTACCTTAGCACTTGCAGTATACTTCCAATGTGTATCATTTGTTTATTAAACAAGGACCTAATGCCTGTTTGTTGCCAGAAGAAAATAGTTTGACTGAATATTGGGGAAGACGTAATTCAGATGTAATTTGGACGCAGGACATTGCTCTCACAATTTGCATTGCTGCAAATAGAAAATGGGTGCAAAGGTCAATTCCTACATTACTAAATCACATATCTGTAAACAAATGATGCTTTTTTAATGGTATACTATTCATCGTCATTTGGTAGGACAGAACATGAGTATTGCTGAAAAGACAGAAGTTTGTTGAAGCTTTTCCTCTTGCACTCGTCAGGGCAATTCGCAAGAATATCAATGTAAGGGAAAACAAATTTATACTGCATGAGAAGAGAGTGCTGATTGACTGGCAAGTGGACTATGATTGATAGTGGCATTGTCACAGAGATACACCAGTTGACGGTGACAGACAGTTAACTCCCAAGCATTGTTTGAAATTATCCTGATGAGTGCAAAATGAAAAGCTCCGACAAAATGTCTCTTTTTTTCAACAATACTATTCATGGTATTTTGAATCCTGTGTGATTATAAACAGAGAAGGGTAGGGTAGAGGCGGCACGGTAGTAGAGGTTAGCACTGTTGCCTCATAGCGCCGAAGACCCGGGGTTCAATCCTGGCCCTGGGTCACTGTCCGTGTGGAGTTTGTACATTTTCCTGTGTCTGCGTGGGTTTCACCTCCACATTTGAAAAGATGCACAGGGTAGGTGAATTGGCCACGTTAAATTGCCCCTTAATTGGAAAATAATTTTTTAAAAGATAAACAGAGAAGTATATAAGCATTCTGGGGATTTGGGCTGTAAAATATCGATATTCTGAATTTCTATTTCAGAAAAAAATTCAAAGGAAAAAATAATTCCTGTAATTATGAAAGGATGTTATTTCCGTGAAGTACAGCATGAAAAATATTCACGTGTACAACATACAAATACAGTTCACAATTCCTAATAAAATATAAATTGAAACATCAACTTTTATTGATAAAATAATCTAATTGACTCTATTCTAGCGGTCATCTTTGTCTTTGTGTGGATAACACATTCTTCCAACTGATCCCCTTTAGATGGGAAAGTGACAAGTTTTGTGTTCTGGGCTGCTCCTTGACATTGGTATTATCAATATACTGTGGTCAATTAAAAGGAGAAAAGGAGGTGGTGTAGATATGTATTTTGACTACTTTGTGGTTCAAATGCCCAATGGAACAGATGCGTACCTACCAGCCCAACCAAGAATGGTGAGAGCTGAATTAAAGTGAAAGGTGCTTTCTAAATTAATTTTAAACAGTAGTATTTTATTTAATCTTAATTTACCACAATATATTTTTTCAGACATGACCAAGTGTGCTATATATAAGCTTTGAAAAATCTGGTTCCACATTTTAGAACAGTTGTAGCATAACATTAGAGGCTGGTTTAGCACAGTGAGCTAAATAGCTGGCTTGTAATGCAGAACAATGGCAGCAGCACGGGTTCAATTCCCATACCAGCCTCCCCAACAGGCGCCGGAATGTGGCGACTAGGGGCTTTTCACAGTAACTTTATTGAAGCCTACTTGTGACAATAAGTGATTAATTAATGAATTCAGACGAGACTTCTGGTGGCGACATGTAGGTGGAGGTCGCACGTTGGGTGTCTCCTGTGAGAGATTTTGATTTTTAGCCCTTCACACCAGATTATTGTGGAGAATTTGGTCTGATTATTTGTGGGAAAGTAAGGCAAAGGATGTTGAAAATCCAGAAAGAGAATCGGGGAAAAGGGGTGAGCGAAATTCACTGGCGACTTTGCCTTCGTGGGCAGTCAAGTGAGAGTAAAGATGGCAGGTGCAGGCTGGTTGAATGGGGCTGAGGCCTTTACTGTGGATAAACTGGCTGAAGTAATGGTGGGGGAGTTTGAGCGGCTATTTTCTAAACAATTTGACAAGCATCGCAAGATGATGACCTCGCTTGAATGGGTGGATGAGGCTCTTGCTCCGATGAAGGAGGCTTTGGCAGAGATGTCAACGGAGGTGCGGTAACGGAGGAGGTACTGAAGGGAGTGGAGGAGGCATTGTTGCAGCACACCAACCAGTTCATCCTGATGGGAGAAGAGTTGTGGATGGTGGTGGAGTGTTACAAAGGGCTGAGTATCCACAGGAAAGGTGGTTCAGCGGTTGGGGAGAAGGCCGCCGCTTGTTGGCGGGCCAGCTCTGCTGGCAGGTGGATGTGAGAGAGATTTGCTCCGGGATGGGACAGGGAATCTGGTGGCGTCACCAGAGCGGGGTGAACAAACATTTGAGGAGTTCTGTAAAATTGGTATAAGTCAGAGCCTCTTGAGGAAGAGTCGGACATGAGGGGGCAGGGTTGAAGGAGCCGGGGGGTGGAAGAAATGCGGAGAGCGGTAGGGAAATGCCTATGGGTAACGCACCGAGGTCAGATGGTTTCCTGGTTGAGTTTTACAAACGTTAGCACTGTTGGTGGAGATGTTTGAGGACGTGGTGGCTAAGGGGCACTGCCATAGACAATGGAGCAGGCATCCATTTCATTGTTGCATAAGAAGGACAAGGACCCGGTGGAGTACGGCACGCCGAGGCCTATATCTTTGTGTGAATTGGATGCCAAGATATTGGGAAGGTGCTGCCGCTTAAAGGAGTGCCCCCTTGAAGGTGATTGGGGAGGATTAGATGGGGTTTTAAAGAGCAGACAATTGTCGTCAAATGTGCGGCGGTCTAAATTGGTGGCATGGGTGAAATTGCTGTATATAGTGGTACCTCAGTCCGATAGTGTGTGTGTGCACAAATGAAATGAATTCACAGTACTTTCCATTGCATAGGGGAGTGGGGGCAGACATGCCCTATGTCCCCCTTCTGTTTGCCCTGGTTAGAGAGTCCTTGCCATAGCGCTGAGTGTTTTATGGTGTCTTCTCTGGGGGCGGGAGTTAAGGTGAAGGGAGGGTTTGCCATTTCGGGTGACAAACCCACTTTAGGTATTTGGGAATGCAGGTGGCTTGGGATGGGCCGGCTCGTAAGTTCAACTTTATGATCTGGTGGGTAGGATCAAGGTGGTCAATCGAGGTGGGTCAATCTTCCCCTATCGTTGGCAGGTTGGGTGTAGGCGGTTAAGATAAACATTTTGCCGCAGTTTTAAATTTTATTCAGTGCTTGCCGGTCTTTTTGCCGAAATTGTTTTTATGGGTTGGATAGGCTGTTTTTGTCTTTGTGTAGCAGGTCGGATGGCAAGGATAGGAGGTTAGTACTTCAAAGAGGGTGACTGTTGGGGGGCTTGGCCCATCCCAACCTGTCATACTATTATTGGGTGGTGAACGCGGAGAAGGTGTGCAGTTGGAGCAGGGAGTAGGAGGCTTTGTGGGGGAGAATGGAGGAAGTTCTTGCAAGGGGTCGGGGTTGTGGGCCCTGCAGCCGCGCTGCTCCCATTTTCCCCCAGGGAGGTTCTCAGGAAGTCCTATGGTGGTGGCCACGCTGAGAGTATGGACGCAATATCAGCAGCACTTTAGGTTGGGGACAAGGTCGAAGTTGATGCCGATCTGAGGAAACCATGGGTTTTAGTCCAGGATTAATGGATGCGAGGTTTTGGGATGCGAGGGGTGATGGAGATGAAGGACTGCTTTGTAAGGACGGTTGCAATTTGGAGCAGTTGGGGAAGAGGTAGGCTTTCAAGTACATGCATGTGTGGGATTTTGCGGAAAAAGGTTTTCCTGACCTTTCTGGTGGCATCGTCCTTCTCATTATCGGTGATGGGTTGGAGGGAGGGGATCATCTTGGTGATCTAGGGGAGCCTTTTGGAAGAGGATAAGCTTCTCTGGAAGGGGTGAAGGAGGAGGGGTTGTGTGGTGTGAGGTGCTGTGGAGGGGGAATGCCTCACCTCGTGTGCGAGGCTAGGTGATCTTGTCTTTGCAAGTATTTTACATAACTGCTGGTGACTTAACCAGAAGGAGGATTTATTGATGTACACGTGGTAATGTAACAATCAGAATTGCTATACAGACCAAGTTATCATAGAGTTACATTAGATGCTCCTGGAACTACCCTTGTGTGCAACTGTCCTGATGAACGCTTTACAACCTTCTGCTGATAGCCGGATGTCACTTGACTGATGTCTGACGCCACTTGCTGGTAGGAAGTCACACGATGCGTACATGTGATATTATCCACAGGCATATCACCACACTGACAAAGTCAAAGATGAGCTGTTTTTTTTTACCATGTCGGCGATCTTGTACATAGATTTAGTGCTCAGGCCCCTGGGGGCCATATTCAGGGTGTCAGACTTGCCAGAGTTGCAGACAGGAGCGGGGCAGATGTTTTAGCAGTTGCCTCATTGATCGCTTGTAGGCGGGTTCTGTTGGGGTAGAGGTCAGCTTCGCCACCCTGTACCTTGGTCTGGCTGGAGGGTTTAATGGAGTTTTTGCACTTAGAAAAGGTGAAATTTGCTTTAAGAGGGTTGAGTGAGGGGTTCCATAAAAGATGGGTTTTGCTTATACTACATTTCGGAGAGCTGGTTACCGTCAACTGCTGAGGTGGGGGGAGTTTGGGGGTTGGTGCTGGGTTTATTTTGTTTTGTACTGTCGTGTGTATTAAATGTGAAAATTTTAATAAAAATACTTTTTAAAAATTCAGTCAGTCAGCCAGCAGCAAGGTGCACACAGCTGACTGATTTAAACTGTGGCCTGGCTTTTTCAGTGTAGCTTTGGGGACTTACTGTTCGGCTGCAGGATGCGCCCTTGTCGGTGAAAACAATGAGGGATAGTGGTGAAATGCCGAGGCCATGCCCCCTTTTATGTCAGTAGTGGAAAGAATACCCCTTGTGGTCCACCAGTTGTTAGCTTTTTTTAAAAAAAGTACTTAAATGTTATTTAACTTTTTAAACTTTCAAAGCCTTTGAATTGCTTTTATAAGTTTGTATAACTTTTAATGTACATAGACATAGAGAACATAAAACATTACAGCGCAGTACGGGCCCTTCGGCCCTCGATGTTGCGCCACCTGTGAAACCATCTGAAGCCTATCTGACCTACACTATTCCATTTTCATCCATATGTCTATCCAGGACCACTTAAATGCCCTAAAAGTTGGCGAGGTCTACTACTGTTGCAGGCCAGGGTTCCACCACCCCTACTACTCTCTGAGTAAAGAAACTGCCTCTGACATCTGTCCTATATCTACCACCCCTCAATTTAAAAGCTATGTCCCCTCGTGTTGGTCATCACCATCCGAGGAAAAAGACTCTCACTGCCCACCCTATCTAACCCTCTGACTATCTTATATGTCTCTATTAAGTCACCTCTCAGCTTTCTCCTCTCTAACGAAAACAGCCTCAAGTCCCTGAGCCTTTCCTCGTAAGACCTTCCCTCCAGGCAACATCCTAGGATAGCACATTGTTGGTTCCATGAATTTCAGTTTTTCGTTAACCGACGTGGTTGCAGAATCACTGCTGATTCCTCATCATCTTTGTCCTCATTTGCAAAAGTGAATTAATCACTGATTATTTCACTCACCATTTTCTTCCTTTACCTTGAAAAGGCATTGTGGGCCTTTAAAGATGTGCGTTAATCAGCTGTTTGCTTCGTGTCATTTTACAAGTCTTGACTAGCTGATCCCATGCGATTAAGTACATTTTCCTTCAAATAGGCATACTCTGGGAAATATTTGGAACTGAAGTGAATGGCAATGCGGATTTTAGGACATTTTTTTTTAAGACAGTCCAATTTACTTTCTTCCGATTTCCTGTATTTTTTCCTAGCTTTGGAAGAATTACTTGACATCCTGTTCAAGATCAGTTAGTTGCAGATCTATTCGTAGCAGTCGTTTATAATTTCTTCATAATCAGAACCCAAATCGGATTCAGAACTCTTGTCTGAATCTTCATCACTGTTATTACTATTAGATTCAAATTCCTCCTTCTGTTCTCAGAATTTGATTTTTCTACTAGATTGTATCTTTGTCAAACCTCTTGTGAAGATATTTTCCATAGAGATAATTTCATCAGTATCAGCAGAATCAGATTCACTATCATTGTTATTTGATATATGATTAATATCTTCAGCATTTCTTTCTGAGTCATTTAATACCCAATGAATGTTCCTAATTCCCACATGCCCTGCCATTGGCCTCTCATGTGCTGTCCACAGGACTTCCCTTGGACTCTCTGTAATCAAGGGTGAAGCTACTACCTTCACTTGTACCAAATCATTCCCCAAAAGTAAGTCCAGTCCGTCCACTGGGAATTTTTTAACCACTCCGACAGCTACTGGACTTAACACTAAATCATATTCCAATCGTACCTTGTACAATGGAACTGGGATACAATCTCCACCGATCTCATTCACTAATAACCTCAGCTTTAATTGAACTCTCTGGAAGGAATCCAAATCCTTCTACAGTAAGAGAGTTTGAGTGGCACTTGTGCAAGATAGTTATGGATTTGGCTACATCAGTTGAGGAAATGGGGGTGATCTTCCTCTTAGACAAAAATCCTGCAGATCTCGCCTCTATCTCTTTCATCACACTTGCTCCCATAACTGTGTTTACCTAGTGTCTCCTAAGTCCAGTTAAAGCTACAGTCTGCTCAGTAGAATGGTGAGCAGATCAATTTAAGAGAAAATGCTCTTCGGTAGTTTAATTGAAACTGATTTTTAAATTGATTGCTACATTCTATTCATGGAAAATTAAAGGAAATCAGTGAAAAATATATCCTGGCTCTTTGTTTTTAAAATAAAATTAGGTTACTTTTGCTGAATAAATTAAGGAAGCTATAGTAATTTAATTACATAATGTGGAAACTGCATCTTTTAACAAGAATGCATTCCATAAATTATAATTGTTCAATTGCAGTTAGGTACTTTCAGTGAATGACATAATATTCGTGGGGGCAGCACGGTAGCATGGTGGTTAGCATAAATGCTTCACAGCTCCAGGGTCCCAGGTTCGGTTCCCGGCTGGGTCACTGTCTGTGCGGAGTCTGCACGTCCTCCCCGTGTGTGCGTGGGTTTCCTCCGGGTGCTCCGATTCCTCCCACAGTCCAAAGATGTGCGGGTTAGGTGGATTGGCCATGCTAAATTGCCCGTAGTGTCCTAAAAAGTAAGGTTAAAGGGGGGTTGTTGGGTTACGGGTATAGGGTGGATACGTGGGTTTGAGTAGGGTGATCATTGCTCGGCACAACATCGAGGGCCGAAGGGCCCTGTTCTGTGCTGTACTGTTCTATGTTCTATGTTCTAATAACAAAGTAAACGTATTTTAAACGTTACTACTCTCCCTGTAGCACCCACACCTATCATGAAGGTTGGGGTAGAGTAGGATGACCTGCCAGACCTCTGCTAAACTGGTTATGAACTTTACAAGAATAGGACAACAAACACTTACTGATTCTGCTTTTTCTATTTTCAGTCTGTAAATACCTCCCTTTCACTTGCCATTCCTCCCAAACGAACAGGTCGAAGATTAAAAAATTGTGGCTGAGAATTAGGGCTTGTGGGCCAAATCCACATTATAATATTCCAAGCTATCAAATGTTGCCACATATGACAATGTTCATGATGCTACAGAAAGACTGAAGTTGAAATTAGCACTTTTAAATGTCCAAAAAACTACCTGCTAAAAGGGTGCTCTCTACTGACATGCAATGGCAACCGTCATTAACCAACATAAAAATAAGCAGCATTTACCTCTGCATCACTCGAAATCATAGCTTCTTTTTCATGTGTTGTTCTTCGTGATCTTCCCTTTGGGTAGCCATTAATTTTGCAATCATAACACACCTCAGGTGACAGACTGTTGTCCTGTGTGTCTCCTCCGATTGGAAACATCTGGCCTTTACCGAATCCTACTCCAGAGACACAGTGCCTAGTGAGAAAATGTAAAATACAAAGTATTGTATAAACTATGGCAAGCTATTGGCGGTAGGAGTAGATTTTTATCATCACCAGGATGGTAATTAGAAAGGGTGGACTGAATGTCCACCTTGTGTTGAATCCACCTAATTTTGTTGAAATCAATGAACTGAAAATCAGGTAGGTTTTTTTTTCCTCCAGTATAATGAAGAAAATACACTGCATGGAAATTATACTCACATTTATAAACACACATTTATACAAATCTAGGCTTAGTAGGTACCTGTGTTTTTTTTACAAAATGCAATTGGATGTTGCTACTAAATTTTGAGGTATAATTTGGTATTAAAATTGGCATGCAATTATCTTGAAGGTGCAGATAACATCACTTTTGAATAAAAAACACTATTGCTCAGAGTTACATTAGGAAAATGATAGTGAAGGAGTTTGTTTTAAGTTGCAATAATTTTATAATGTTATTTGTTTTTACCCTTGGCCAACTCTATAGTATCCAGTTGGGCAGCCACACAAGTAACCTCCATCAGTGTTTGAACAGCCATAGTTACATGGATTTTTGGAGGATGAACACTCATTTACGTCATGACAAGACCCAGAATGCTGCTCAAAGGAGAAGCCCGTTGGACAAAGACACTTGTAGCTTCCCAGGGTATTGTGACATGAAGCACCTCCACAAACCTGAGAATTCATGCATTCATTTTCATCTGTTGGACAAGAAGATATTAAAACAATTATTTAAACAATTTGAGAATTCAGCTTTAGACTTTTTAAAGATATTTATTTTCTCTTGTTTCTAACACCAGCTTGTCATATACATTAGGAAAACAATAAAACATTCAACACAAAGCTAAATATTCAATATGAATACTTTACCCATGGTGTTAAATTCAACTGGACAGTTCCATAACCAACAACCTTATAAAAACATTAGAAACATTAAAAACAATCTTTCTGGAATTGATGGAATGGTAATAGAACCATAGAATTCCGACAGGACAGCCCAATAAGTCTGCACAGACCCTCTGAAAGAGCACCCTACCTAGGGCCACTCCTCTGCCCTATTCCCGTAACCCCACCTACTTTGCACATCTTTGGACCTTAAGGAGTTATTTTGCATGGTCAATCCACCTAACCTGCACATCTTTGGACTGTGGGAGGAAACCGGAGCACCCGGAGGAAACCCACGCAGACACTGGGAGAAAGTGCAAACTCCTCAGAGACATTCACTTGAGGCCGGAATTGAACCCGGGTCCCTAGCGCTGTGAGTGCCTACCACTGTGCCACTGTAATGCGCATCCTTATATGTTTAAATTCTCAGGCTGCATTAACTTGATATTAACATTTCCTTGGCACAATTTCTGTTCTTTTTTTGTCAACATCTAAAATGTCATGTAAACATTTCCCATCAAATTTTGCAATGAAAATTGAAAAAAATTTATTTGCGTGATATGGATGGCGATGGCAGGGCCCAACTGCCTTCACTTTCAGAGTCAACCACATTGCTGTGGATCTAGAGTCATGTGTAGACCAGACCAAGTAAGGATGGCAGAATTCCCTGAAGGACATTAGTGAATCAGACAATTGAGAATGGTTTCATGGTCATCATTATTAGACTTTTAATTCCAGATTTTTAATGGAGTTCAAATTTCACCACCTGAGATTTGAACCAGAGTCTCCAAGTTCAGTCACAATATCACTGCGTCATGGCCTCTCTGGAGATGGGATAGGCATTTCAGAAACTTAGTCCACAGGGCTACATAATGCACAGAGCTTATAACTACACGTTCAGAAGACAGTCAATAGTGATCCATAGGACAGCAGCATGGCAGTGCAGTGCAGTGCACTTCTGCCTCACAGCGCCGAGGTCCCAGGTTCGATCCCGGCTCTGGGTCACTGTCCGTGTGGAGTTTGCACATTCCCCCCCGTGTCTGTGTGGGTTTCACACCCACAACCCAAAGATGTGCAGGGTAGGTGGATTGGCCACGGTAAATTGCCCCCGAATTGGAAAAAATTAATTGGGTACACTAAATTTATTTTTTAAAAATAGTGGCCCATCGGTGACATTCATTTTTCCTCTTTCTGCTTGGCATCAAGGCACATGCTAAACTGATAGCAATACCATGCCATGAGGGATCAACTCTGCATGTTGGATTCCCATCTATTGCAGCGTTATCCTCTCCCCAACACCCCATGTTAACTTGAAAAGGAAAAGCAGACCAGTATAAGAAATTTAATGCTGAAATTCCAACCTAAATCAGAAAATATAATTCATTCTTCAAATAAGCCACTTTACTGATAAAGTTTAGATATTTACTGCTGATAAATGGAGAACATTGCCAAGCCTTTGGGGTAGCAATTTGATTTGAACATGGCATTTAAAGGGAGATATAGGATTGGATGCAGTTCCACTGATTGCAATCAATTTGAATATCAGGTGCTGCATATGGCAGATAACCAATCCAATATTGACTTTTGCGCTACCTTCCAAGGTGAATTTCTATCACTTACACACTAAGGTACACTGAAACTAAATTGGTATGCTTTGTAAAGACTCTTGCATAGATTTTGGGGAAATCCATCCAATTATATCTAAGTCAGCTCCCTGCAGTACAATTAAAACATCAGTGCTCCATATACATAATTATTCTCCATTATTCTAATATTTCAAGGAATATTCAATTATATAAAGATTCTACCGGTAGTCTACGGGAAGACAGTTTAAGTAATAAATCAATAACTCTTACTCAAAGACATTGTACACATATTCTTTGAGCAGGAATTGATTGATGGTTTATTTAAAAAGCGTTAAATATACTCTTATGCTCTTCTCACACGAGTATTATTTATAGTCAATGACGCTCACCATCTTATCTACTCTATCTTTACCTTATTTTCTTCCATCTTCCCAATCCTCCTTCCACCTATTTCTTTTAGATTTTATTGGATTGTACTGATTCTGTCTCAGAGTTCACCTGCATTTTACATTAACCTGTATGCTTCCTACACAGGAAGTCTTATTCTTTTTTATTAACTTCCATCATCCTCCCCTTTATGCATTGGCCTATTTCTCTATGTTATCCATTCTTCCTTATTGAATTTCTTATTTTGAACATTGGATTATTCAGGCATTGAACAGTCCAAATTTCTATAATACCTTAGTATTCTGCACTATGAACATATTAAGAATAACTTATTTGATCTTTGTGAAGTTGTTGTAAAAACAAGGCTATAGATTATACTGGCATTGAACAGTATAGAGTAATGTTCTCAAAAGTTGATAATCGGGTAAGTATTATGATTATGAACATCAAATACAATGTATTGCAGTGCAAATGCTGAAATCAGGGGCTGGTTTAGCACACTGGGCTAAATTGCTGGCTTTTAAAGCAGGCCAGCAGCATGGTTCAATTCCAGTACTGGCCTCCCCGAACAGGCGCTAGAATGTGGCGACTAGGGGCTTTTCACAGTAACTTCATTGAAGCCTACTCGTGACAATAAGCGATTTTCATTTCATTTCATTTTTCAATAAGTGATTTTCATTTCATTAATTTCAAATCAGAAGGGCTTCTTGCAAGGGTCTGTACATGGCAATAATTTGATGTTCCACAGAATATTTAACAGTAAAAGGAAACATCTGAGATCTGGAAAAGTAATTTCAGTGTAAACAGCTAACTCTCAAAGAATTTAAGGCAACATTCTTAAATATACTTCTTATCTGACAAAAAAGTTCTGCCTGTCCAATTCACTCGCATGTTGTGTGAAATACCCTGGGTAGAATTGGCACACTCTCAAACATCACCATTTCCCTCCAGCTCCACCCCGCCAAGAACACTTTAAGTTTGGCACATTACCTTGTTAAACATTAAAAATTAAAGTACTGCTAGTCTCCAGAAGATGAAAACCATGAGACTTTAAAAAAAAGTGAGGCATGCAATACAAATATTGAAATTCTTAGATGGTTAAACAAGAACAGCGGCAGTTTTTCAGAGGGTAATGTTTCCCTTTCCTTTTAAAACCGTCGTGAGGATCT
Source organism: Scyliorhinus canicula (assembly GCF_902713615.1). Classification (NCBI taxonomy): domain Eukaryota; kingdom Metazoa; phylum Chordata; class Chondrichthyes; order Carcharhiniformes; family Scyliorhinidae; genus Scyliorhinus; species Scyliorhinus canicula. The sequence goes on along the minus strand of NC_052169.1, from coordinate 19,155,996 downwards.
GCCAAACCAATTTTGTTTCATGGCTAGAATTATTTGTGTATTCCTAAAATGCTGAAAACACACACCAGTTCAATCGTGGTTTTGAAGGAGTATCCCAAAATGTTCACTTTTATGATCTAGCTGCAGATTTGTTCTATGTTCTAAAAATCTATTTGATCTTGGTTTCGGACAAAGCTCGGCACAACATTGAGGGCCGAAGGGCCTGTTCTGTGTTGTACTGTTCTATGTTTTTTTTTAATAAATTTAGATTACCCAATTATTTTTTCCAATTAAGGGGCAATTTTAGCATGGCCAATCCACCTACTCTGCACATTTTTGGGTTGTGGGGGCGAAACCCACGCAGACACGGGGAGAATGTGCAAACTCCACACGGACAGTGACCCAGAGCCGGGATCGAACCTGGGACCTCAGCGCCGTGAAGCGGTTGTGCTAACCACTAGGCCACCGTGCTGCCCTCTGTTCTATGTTTTAACTGATCTGTTTGTCTCCAGAATTTTGTGATTTTCTGCAGCTGTAGCCAGTATTTTTATAATGTTTCTGTTTTATTCATTTGTCTATTATTTATTGGTTAATTTGCTTTTTTGCAATTATGTATTTTGCTGAAAACACAGACATGTTGTCAAAGCTTTTCATCTTGCACTCATCAAGAAAATGCAAGAATGCCAAATTTCAAATGAGCACATCAATTTACACTATAGGAGAAAAGAATGCGGATTGGTTGGCAACTTGACTGATTGTTGTTTTCTCCATGGCAACTCCTCAGCCAATCAATTATAGGCTCCCTAAGCTCCCAGGCTATGCTAGTAAAAATAGGTGCAAGGGTTGAACATATTCCTTTTGTAGAGAACAGGCTCCTGCTTATGAATATTTGTTGCTTCTATCATGCATAAATGATCCACTTTACAAGCTTGACTGATTGTCTTAGATTGGTTCTTAGTGTAGTTATTAGCACACTCTCGATTGTTCAGCTAGTGGTGCCCAATCAAGGAATCACATCTAACATTCCACATTTTGTTTTGTAAATGTGGGCTGGTTGAGTACGGATTGTACTTTGCCTAACGTAAACAACCAAAAGGAATATACTGTTTGATTTAATCAGCCGATCATTGGGATGTAAAACCTACATACCTGGAATCGCATCACTGGAGTGATGTATTTAATAGCATTGCTGAGCCAGTAATAAAGCATTCTGTACGTATTTTACTCTTAGCATTGCAGACACGGGGAGAATGTGCAAACTCCACACGGACAGTGACCTGGGCTGGGATTGAATCCGGGTCCTCGGCGCTGTGAGGCAGTAGTGCTAACCACTGCGCCCCTTATTAGCTGACATAGTAAGATTACATAACTAGTAATTCAGCTGTCAGATACTTAGATTTATTGTCACGGGTATGGAGGTGTATTGAAAAGTATAGCTCTGTACTGTTCATGCAGATCTTTCCACACATGAAAAACAGGACATACGATAAATACATAGGACATATGATAAATGTACTTTCTGTTGTAAACATGGCCTGGTGGAAATGTCCTCATACAAGTGACATAACTAGCCAGTGAATAATGCAAATCCTCAGTTATTCACTGAATCAAAGAGGTACATGGGAAATTATTTGTAGTGGTCTTATGAGAGATGACATGTGTTTACTTTTTTGTCAGTGGAACAATTCTAAGATTTTGATCGCAATTTAATTTATCTTTATCTGCTGTCATGGCGCCGGAATGTGGCGACTAGTGGCTTTTCACAGTCACTTCATTTGAAGCCTACTTGTGACAATAAGCGATTTTCATTTAATTTTCATTTCATTACGCTTTTTCAGAATTCTTTTCCCCTCCTATTCACTCATCACTCAAAACCAGGTTCAAACTCCCGTCTAATGGGCGAGTATATTTGCAAGCTAATATCAATCAATGATCACTTACTGGCTAGCAAAGGAGGGCATGGAAATCACTTTCTTTTGCTCTAATAATGCTTGTTTTCATTGTGTCAAACAGCTTTCACTATTTCTGCAGCAGTGGGGCTGGAGCCAGACATTCATCACTGTGTGGCTGCTTACATTTGACTTGATGTCTTCCTGTGGTGCCTTTCTGAACTAGCTTTGACTTCTTTAAATTCTTCCATTGTTTCTTGTTGAAATATTTTTGAACACTTTTTGGGATGTTTATTGGTGGATATCCTGGATAGTTGTTTGTTGGATAGCTTGGGGAGTTAAGGCTTAATAATCAATCTTCCTATATCTTGGAATAACAGGTTTTCTGCGTTAACTTAGGGTGCCACAGGAGAGATATTGACATCAAAAGCAGAAGACAAGCTGAACATTATCTACAGCAAATGATTAAAGTATAACTTGAGTGGATAATGTATGGATTAATGGATAATTTAATGGATATGGGTACAGGGATTCATTAGCTATAGTGTGGAAAGATATCAGTCAATAAAACATTGAGATGATTTGGAAACAGTTAAGTCTTGTTTGGAAGAGGGAGCTTTGGAATAAACAACTACAATTATTTTCATGAATGGAACATCTTCAAAGGATTCAAGAATAGATATGTCATGAGGTCGTATCTCTGATGAAGGAACATTGTGGTACATGAAGAAGTTCATCATTTCTTCAGAAGGCTCGAAAGGTAGAACTTGAAAAAAGCTACACTGTCCACATAGGCTGCTCACTTAGACTAGATCGATATCACTAAAGTCAGTTTTGTATACTCTATCATCAAGTGTCTTGTGGTCACTCAAAATGTGTTGGTGAACCATAGAAATAAGGAGATTGATGGTCACGTTAGTACTTATAATTTAACTTAATTTGTGTGATAATCTTTAATTTGTGTGATAATCTTTAAGTATATTACATTTCCCAATGATAAACATTTCTTTATTACTCTACTACTTCCTGAATCAGAAAGGCAGAATATATCTATTTGCAGGTGGCACAGTGGTTAGCACTGCTGTCTCAAAATGCCAGGGATCCAGGCTTGGGTGACTGTGTGGAATTTGCACTTTCTCCTCGTGGCTGCGTGGGTTTCCTCCGGGTGCTCCACTTTCCTTCCACAGTCCAAAGATATGGTTAGGCCATGCTAAATTGCCCCTTAGTGCCCAAAATATTAGGTAGGGTTACTGGGTTACGGTGGGGGCCTGACCCCAGGTAGGGTGCTCTTTCAGAGAGTCGGTGCAAACTCGATGGGCTGAATGGCCGCCTTCTGCACTGTTGGGAATACTATGTTCTCTTTCTGATCTAGTGCCTTGGGATTTGGCAGAATTTTGTGTTTCTTACATTTATTGACTTACGTACATTTCATTTGTAAGATGCACAAAAATGATCTGTTCTTATTCTGTCTAAAACTGCAATGGGCAAAGGTGTGCCCATTTGACGTGATGATGTGGAAGTAAAGATAAATTTGCATTTGGCATACAGTGGTGAATAGACATTGTTATAAGAATTGGGGGCTCTGAGTCTGCAAGCATACACCAGCAGAAGCTCTGAAGCTCCTTATATGCCAGTTTTCCTGTTAATCAGATTTCCATACTTATTTACTTACTAAAATGGAATTTCTGTTGTCATATACTAATAAAAATAAAAGCCTTTCTCCACTGACATGAGTCCTTTGTGTACATGACATTGTAGTTTGGAACTTAGGACAGAATCCAAGCACTGTGTTAGTCTGTACAAAGGATCGCCATGAGAGTGGCAATAACAACAGGGAATTGCAGAGGTCACCAGAAGTATGTTTGTAGTTGCTGCTGCTCATCAGGAATGTGTGCTATAGTCACAGGGCAGCACCAGGATTGTGCCTGTGATTGTAGAAGGTCACCAGGAGCTTGTCAGTCATTGCTGAAGTCACCAGGAATATGTTAGCAGTTTCAAATATTAGCATATTTGTTCTGGAGTACAGGTCTTAGGCAATAAGTGGCAAACCAATGCCAATGTGTTGGTTTCACCTTGGCTAAAGTCCAGGGCCACTCTGGGAACCAGAGGCACAACTGTCACCTGCACCCTCCACCAGCACGGATAGGCACCTTGATGGGATTAAGTAGTAGGCAGGTTTCTGGGTCACTCACTGGTGAACACACACCTGATGATGATCCACAGCAGATAGAGGCACGGATGTCCTGAGGATCTGGCACTTGGAGAGATGCTCAGAGCCCAGGACACTGCTGAGCACCACACCAGTGACATGCTCCTGGGTATGATCGTGCCAGAGATGCTGGAGCTGCAAAGGCACAGTTGCAAGCATCAGGAAGAGATGACAGCATCCCTCCTTGGACTGCAAGGCCGACTGGTGAAGTCCTGTTCGAGGAGTTGGTGTCGTCGGTCTGATGCAATGAGGCCAACATTGTGAGGATGGAGTCCGCAGTGGAGACCTTGGCGGAAGATGTGTACTCTATGGTGGAGGGGGGGTGTCCACTCCATGGTTCAGCTCATGACCTCCATGGCTAAGGGCATGTGCTGTATGGTGCAGGGCTTCAACTACATGGGGCAGGCACTAGTGTCAGCTCCAGAAGACGACAGGGCTTCTGAATTTCATTCCAGCTGCCCCTCTATTCCATGGAGGTGCCCAAGGTCCCCCATGGCACCTGAAGGGAAAAGGATGAGTAAGATTGCAGCCTGGGGCCTTCCATCTAGGAGTCCCTGGGGGTGTCCGGCCCATCTGACCCCTTCCCTGAGAGTGAAACACCTCCAGCCCAAAAACCTGTGCCGCCCAAAAGCAGGCATGGACCATCGAGATCCCAGTCCCGGCACCCCCAGAGGACACCCGCGAAGATCATCTCAGGCAACAGGGCATGGAAGTCAGCAGGTCCTCAGCCTCAGCCGCATATCCTGGGGATACACCTAGACGTAGTGTGAGAGTGAAGAAGACAAAGAAACAATAGGCATCCAATAGACACGGGTGAACCTGGGCACTATTAAAGAAAAGACACCATTGTCATAATAGGTTGGCATCAAAAATCACTTTGATCACCAATAAAGAGCCTCCATGATATATCATGGCACCATGTTCCGTAAACCCTCACCAAACCTTCTTCCTGTGCAGTGTGAGAACGGCAGCGCAATATCTCTCCCACACGAATGATGGATGCAGTAATCTTGACAGAAATCTTTTGATCCTCACTGTCTTCAGGTGATGTCCCGGAGGACTGGAGAATAGCCAATGTTGTTCCTTTGTTTAAGAAGGGCAGCAAGGATAATCCAGCGAACTACAGGCCGGTGAGCATTAGGTCAGTGGTAGGGAAATTACTGGAGAGAATTCTTCGAGACAGGATCTACTCCCATTTGGAAGCAAATGGGCGTATTAGTGAGAGGCAGCTTGGTTTTGTGAAGGGGAGGTCGTGTCTCACTAACTTGATAAGAGTTTTTCGAAGAGGTCACAAAGATGATTGATGCAGATAGGGCAGTGGATGTTGTCTATATGAACTTCAGTAAGGGCTTTGACAAGGTCCCTCGTGGTAGACTGGTACAAAAGGTGAAGTCACACTCGATCAGGGGTGAGCTAGCAAGGTGGATACAGAACTGGCTAGGTCCTAGAAGGCAGAGAGTAGCAATGGAAGGGTGTTTTTCTAATTGGAGGGCTGTGACGAGTGGTGTTCTGCAGAGATCAGTGCTGGGACCTTTGCTGTTCGTAGTATATATAAATGATTTGGAGGAAAATGTAACTGGTCTGATTAGTAAGTTTGCAGACGACACAAAGGTTGGTGGAATTGCGGTTAGCGATGAGGACTGTCAGAGGATACAGCAGGATTTAGATTGTTTGGAGACTTGGGCGGAGAGATGGCAGATGGAGTTTAATCCGGACAAATGTGAGGTAATGCATTTTGGAAGGTCTAATGCAGGTAGGGAATATACAGTGAATGGTAGAACCCTCAAGGGTATTGAAAGTCAGAGAAATCTAGGTATACAGGTCCACAGGTCACTGAAAGGGGCAACTCAGGTGGAGAAGGTAGTCAAGAAGGATGCTTGCCTTCATTGACTGGGGCATTGAGTATAAGAATTGGCAAGTCATGTTTTAGCTGTATAGAACCTTAGTTAGGCCACACTTGGAGTATACTGTTCAATTCTGGTCGCCACACTACCAGAAGGATGTGGAGGCTTTAGAGAGAGTGCAGAAGAGATTTACCAGGATGTTGCCTGGTATGGAGAGCATTAGCTATGAGGAGCGGTTGAATAAACTCGGTTTGTTCTCACTGGAACGACGGAGGTTGAGGGGCGACCTGATAGAGGTCTACAAAATTATGAGGGGCATAGACAGAGTGGATAGCCTGAGGCTTTTGCCCAGGGTAGAGGGGTCAATTACTAGGGGGCATGGGTTTAAGGTGCGAGGGGCAAGGTTTAGAGTAGATGTACGAGGCAAGTTTTTTTACACAGAGGGTAGTGGCTGCCTGGAACCAGCTGCCGGAGGAGGTGGTGGAAGCAGGGACGACAGTGACATTTAAGGGGCATTTTGACAAATACATGAATAGGATGGGAATAGAGGGATACGGACCCAGGAAGTGTAGAAGATTGTAGTTTAGTCGGGCAGCATGGTCGGCACGGGCCTGTTCCTGTGCTGTACTTTTCTTTGTTCTAATGCCACTGCACCTCATTTCAGAGCTCCCAAATCCTCCCCTGCAACCCCTATCCATGGAAGGTTCACCCCTTCCCTCCACAGCCACAGCAATGCTCAGGCCTCTCATTTATGCCAGCATTCTCGAGTTATGAGGACGCCATTAGCTGAAAACATGTGAGAGTCTGTCCACCTCGTCAAGAGGGGGCAGAACACACGGGGATCCCTGACTTTGGGGGAGGCAGTAGCACCTAAGTGTTATTCTCCATCTATGGACCCCTAGATCACCTCGTTCAGTGGCAAGTCGCATTTGTCACTCTGTCAGGCAGGAGTCAAGACATTTTGCAGAGAATAAGGTGAGCATCACCTCTATCCTCACTGCAAGGCAGCATTCGCCTGCAGTTGCTTTCGCGCCCTACCCATGAATGGAGTGACCATGTCGATGACCTCCCTCAGGCTCTACAGTTAGTGAGAAGTGAGACCCCATGTTGGGAAAGGTCTTCGCAACCTAGTCCTGGTCATCACCAATCCGAGAGCCAATGAGGGCATCCATCGCCCTGTGAGAGCGCACAGCATAAAATAATAAAGAAAATTACTTGTTAAGTTACAGCAATCCACAGTATCTTGAGCAGTCCAATTGCCTGCTCGACCAGCGAGTGGGTTGACGTATGGTCCTTGTAGCGAGTCTCAAGACGTTTTTGTGGCCTCCGCTCTGGCATCATCAGTCACTTCCTGAGTGGGTATCCTTTATCCTGGGGTGCCAACACTCCAGCTGCTGCTCTCCCACAAAAACAGCTGGCATCTGCGAGTGCCCCAGGATGTAACTATCATGGACACTCCCCGGGAAACCTGCACACGCCTGCATGTCGTGCATTGCGTGGCTACAGATGAGATGGGACTGTGCCACAGGGGAGTTGCCGGAACACCTCGGATTCCACCCCACCCCCCGCATCTCTGCATTTGACGGGCAGTGGGCGGAACAGGGTGGCAACACGCCACCTGGGATACCCAGGCAGCAGATGAGACCATCCAGGCCAGGTCCCTCCAGAAGACGCCCGCCAATGGGGACCCAGGTCGCAGGGTAGGAACCACAGCGAGCCACCTCCTGCTGTACCATCTGGGGAACCACCTAGTGGAAGCGTTAGGGCCCGTAAAGTCAGAAAGTTAGACACTAATTAAATTGGGTGCAGGACAGTTTAGTTATAGGGGCTAGGGCACAAACCTGTAAATATTTCTTTATATTAAACACCTGTTACCACTGTTATAATCTGTCTCAGTGCTCTGTCAGATGGGTGTGTGGGGTGGGCTGGTCTGGGCTGGCCAGAGGGGAGTGATGGAATTGGCTCAGATGCTGGGATCACCCAGGTGGACGGTGGGAAGTGCTACTGTGGGCATCAGTCAGACGTTGTCAGATGATATGGAGCAGCAGAGTACATTGTGGAGCGGGCTGTCATCATCCTCCACCCCATGGACCAGATCCGATGTTACTGCCAACCCAGGGCCCACATGCCGGAGTGCGGCAGGTATGTTTCACGGAGGGGATTACAGGTGGAATGGCGGGGGGAGGTGGATGTGGTGTCCGTGCCCCTGGCCAGTTTCTCCCACCCCCAACCCCTCTTGTTGGTGTACCTGGAGTCTTCAGGCCACATTAAACTGGAAAACACCCTTGTTAGAGACCCCATGCTGCCAATGCAGCCTGGCATCTCCCGAAACCCCACCCATGAACCTCACCGGTGCTCCTAGTGTAGACCCTATGGATTTACCTGCTCCATGTATACCAGCCGCTATACCCCTTTAGACCTAGAGGCTTCCAGCCATGAAGGGCCGCTAAGGCCTACACTTACCCTCCGGCTCCAGGAAGAGCCTGCTCATGTGTGCCCTGGTTAGATGCGCCCCGTACACCACTGTTAACTGCGTTAGGCTCAGCTCTGCGCCTAAGAGGTGATCTTATGCAGAGCCTCGCTCCCCCAATCTCCATGCCAGCCCTTCCATTTTTCTCGTGTCTCGTCCAGTGGGGCCCTTAACTCTTCTAACAGTTGACCTTATCTGTCACCAAATTTACCTCCCCTAACAAGTCCGACCCTAATAGTCTGTCCAGTAAGGTGTGTCTGGGTATCTGGGGGAACATCGTAGTCTCCTTGCGGAGAAGGTCCCGCGACTGCAAGTACCGAAGCTCGTTCCCTTTCGGAAGTTGGAGCTTCTTGGTTCGCTCCCCCAGGGTCGTGACCCCACCGCTCACGCACATGTTCTCTCACGTTTTGAACGTGGCGTATATTTTTACTGAAATAAATTTATGGTTCCCGCAGATGGAGGCTGCAGCACACATGCCACTGAGTTTGAAGTTGTGCTTGAGGTGGATCCAGGTCTTTAATGTGGCTACTACCGTCGGACTACTCAAATATTTGGTTGGGGTGCTGGGAGTGAGGCGGTGGCCAATGCCCGGAGGGACGTCCCTGTACATGAGACTTCCTCCATCCGCACCCATTCCGTCTCTCCTAGCCACCCCTGCACCCTCTCTGCGTTCGCTGCCCAGTAGTAGAATAGATGATTTGGCAGAGCCAAGCCTTCCATGTGTCACCTTCTTTGTAGGAACGTTTTTACTATCCCAGGGCTCTTTCCTGCCCAGACAAAGGCCATGATCAGTTTATCAATTCTGGTGAAGGAGGATTTGAGGACGAAGGTCAGGAGTGATCTGAATAGGAAGAGGAACCTTGGCAGTGGATCTCATCTCCACGTATCCCTCTTCACCTCCTCCACCAGGCTGGACAGGTTCCATTTACGGAATCACATCCAGTTCTGGGCTATCTGGATCCCCAGACACCTGAACTTGGTTTGGGTCAGTGTGGTGAATGAGATTCACACAGCATTATAGTTACCAATGTCACTCTGTTCCAAGTATATACATGTATCAATATTGTAAGTGCAGTTGCACTACCTGACCACCAGGGGGAGTAGCTCTGGGAGTTCTCGAGAGTTTGTACTGGGCTCCCCCCTTGGATCCGCCCAGAACTCCTCCCCCTGGAGCTGCTGTATAAAGATCCGTGCCACAGAGTCAGCCAGCCAGTTCACCGAAAGTTCAACGGCTAACAGGCTGGCTCTGTTGTAAGTATATTAAAACCGCTATTCTAATCCTACAAGCACGTGTCCGTAGAATTGATGGTTCCATCAATTTAATATACTTACGAAACAGTCGAAGTAAATCATGGAAGCAGCCCTCAAGCCTGAACTCGACCCGCAGGATGCAGAAGCTAAGGAAATTTTTTCCCACTGGCTGAGATGTTTTAAGGCCGACCTGGCAGAAGCCAGCACCGCTGGAACAATGGAGGAACAAAAACTCAGCCTACTGCACGCGAGGGTAAGCCACAGAATCTCCACACAGGTTCTTACACCGCAGCGCTGGCGATATTGGACAAAATGTACGTTAGGCCCATTAACGAGGTTTATGCATGCCACGTGTTTACGACACGCCGTCAGCGGCCGACAGAAACGTTAGCCAAGTTTGTACGGGAACCTTTTGCAATTTTAGTACCCGTTTGGGGTCAGAAAGTCTAATCAGAAATTCCGAAGAGAGAGCCACCTTTCATGTGACCGCTCAGCTCATGATCGCCACTGGAGAGTACTCAGTGATTGGGTAAGTACTGGCGGGAGGGCTCGCTAATGATATTTATAACGTATTTAATGAGGTTCCAGCCTTTCATGATGGATTTTTGTTACACCACTAGAAAGGTGTCTGGAATATTGGAAAACAATCTTGTTTCCCGATTCTTGGAATATTTTCCACCCACGCGTTGACGGCTAATGCGGGCTCAAGATTCCGCCTGTGGAAAGTAACATTCATAGAACATAGAACAGTACAGCACAGAACAGGCCCTTCGGCCCTCGATGTTGTGCCGAGCAATGATCACCCTACTTTAAACCCATGTAACCCGTATACCCGTAACCCAACAATCCCCCCCATTAACCTTACACTACGGGCAATTTAGCATGGCCAATCCACCTAACCCGCACATCTTTGGACTGTGGGAGGAAACCGGAGCACCCGGAGGAAACCCACGCACACACAGGGAGGACGTGCAGACTCCACACAGACAGTGACCCAGCCGGGAATCGAACCTGGGACCCTGGAGCTGTGAAGCATTGATGCTAACCACCATGCAACCGTGAGGCCCCGATGTTACACAAGTGCCAGGAAATGACCATCTGTAACAAGAGAGAACCCAACCATCAACCTAACTGGGCTAACCCTGTAAATATAGCAGCTACAAGAGCAGGTGAGGGGCTCTTTTCTCGCTGCATCTCTTACTCCACAAAGCCTGCTGACAATCAACATGCCACAAGTCCAGGAGTGTGAACATCTAGTGCCTGGATGAGTGCAGCTTCAACAACACTAAAGAAGTTTGACCCATCCAGGACAAAGCAGCTTGCTTGATTGGAATCCCTTCTCTTCACCACCTGTGCACAGTAGTAGTGTATACCATCTACAAGACGCTCTGCTGGAACTCACTAAGGCTCCTTAGGTGGCACCTTCCAAACCCATGACCACTACCATCTAGAAAGACAAGGGCAGCAGACTCATGGAAACACCATCACCTGGCAGTCCCCATCCAAGTCACTCATCCTGACTTGGAAATATATTACTGTCCCTTCAATTTCACTGGGTCAAAATCCTGGAACTCCCTCCCTAACAGCACCGTGGGTGTACCTCACCATATGGACTGCAGCAGCTCATTAACGCAGCTCACCACCACCTTCTCAAGGGTTATTAGGGGTGGCAATGAATGCTGGCCGAGCCACAAAAGCCCACATCCCTTGAATTAATAATTGTGATGACTGGAAGACTTTAGGAATACTGGATTCTAAGTATTGGACAATTTGAGGGTTAAGAGCCTGGGGTTAGAGTGTGTTTGACTGCATTGGTAATGCTTTAATTTTTCAGGGCCTGGATGCTTTTAGCAGCCAGAAAGTGAAATTGACAAAGGAATGTGTTTTTCAGTCTGGGCTAATGGATTGTTGTTTGACTGGGAAAGTCCCTGGGGAGTTGATGTGCTTTGTAGCCTGCAGAAAAAAAATGTTTTTCAGCTTAGGGAGATTTCTAGGTGGAGCCAAGGAAGGCAGAGGTACATTTTGAAAGGTTTTAGAGAGGCAGTTTTTGGAGAAACCTTTGGAGAGAGAGTTGAATTATGATCTGCCTGACGCTGAGTCCACAATTCTCACACAGTAAGATAGATTAACAGCTGTTTGCTTCTTTTCTTGTTGTTTAATGAGAATTTGAGTGGTAGTGATTAAGGAGTAATTGTAAGCTGTTTTTTTGGGGTGTAAAGTTAAAAGGTTTAATATTGTATTCATATTAGTTTTTTGTTTTAAAAATACCAGAGCCCTATTTCTTCATGCAATCACTCCTGGAGCAAATCATTCTTTCCACAGTCTTGCAAATAAACTAAAATACTGGGGTTTTGGTCCAGTACCCTAACCACTATTGGGTCTGGTCTTGGATCTTAATAAAAAAAATAGTGAATGGCTGTGGGTCAGCCTGCATTGGCAGTATGCGTTCGCCACCACCCCTCATGACGGATGTGAAGATCCACCATCCAAAAGATATTGGCCTATATCTGGAAAACAGTGATATTAAAGCAATATGGAGGTCCGATTTTTCTCAATGCACCTCTTTGTTTAGATGAAAATAGGATTTCACCTGCAGCCACACTGTCAACTGATTAAAACACTTTTTAAAATATCATACATTTTGTTTTCCTCTTCTGGAGGATTCACATGGACTTGAAATGTTAACTCTCATTTTCTCTCTCCACAGACGCTGCCACACCTGCTGAGTATTTCCAGCATTTTCTGTTTTTGTTTCAGATTCCAGCATCCGCAGTATTTTGCTATTATTCCATACTTGTTTTGCTATTTTAAAAGTTGCCTTTGCAAGAAACTATTACAACTTTGGCAAGTGATAATGGATCCACAGAGAAGTCAGTTATCGATAATTTGTCAGCAAAATTAGTCCTGTTCTTTTTAATTGCCAATTATTTTTAAATATGAAAATTAATCTTTTGGTGCTAAATATTGCTAGACATTGAACAAGGAGAATTCCTTACAGCAGGATACCCTCTACAGTCTAAATTCCTTACATGAAATGGGAACTAAGTAGCTTTAGTGGTCGTATTGGATTATTTGTCAGAAACCATGCATTCAGAGGTTCAAAACCAATGCTCTCTTGGATGCATAGTTTTATGTTGATCTTTTGGACTGCACATCCTGCAGTAATAGAGTCTCTTTGAGAGACAGGGTGAGACATATTCAGAGACTGCTTATCTGTCGAACTGAAATATTAAATTATGGGCAGCATCGACAGTGTTCATACAGGTATCAGATTGTCCTAAACAGGGAAATAGAAGTGCTCAGAAAGAAATTAAAACAGAGGAGAAATAGTTACACATTGTTAACAAAATCATAAAGATTCTTCACTGGAAACATTTATCTTGCTAACAAATTTGAACATGAGTTACTTGCCAACACATTGATTCCATTGATAGTGCTGCAGATAACCATGTGGACAGCCACATCGATATCCACCAACCAGGTTCTGACAGCCATGTTGGCAACGATGGCTTCCTTCACATTCGTCAACATCTAACAAGTGATTAAAAATAAATGCTGAACAAGAAGGTTTTTTTAAAAAAAAAGAGGATTATAATTTATTACAATTACTTTGTATGGTTTTATATGCACAACCTTTCTTTTTAATTTTTTATTGTTGCAGACCTCTACTGAATGCACTGTTAAGTATTTATGAGCTAACATAGCAAACAAGAAAGTTCACATTGGTTTTTTAAAAAAGGCACAAAGTTATTTCAAATGATTGCTATCCAGGATATTCAAACTTTACCTTCACAGCTGTGGGCAGTTTGATCCAGTGAAAATCCACGCTGGCATTCACATAGAAAGCTGCCCGGGGTATTCTGGCACACTCCTTTAGATCCACACATATTTGTTTCAGCGATACATTCATTGTTATCTGCAATAGAGCAATCAATCAGTGCATTTGGCCAGCCACTGAAGACATGTATATTGCTGTGACTTAAAGGAAAATTCCAGGTTTCAGAGGATTAATATTTGACACACATATGTACCTCACTCTTTAGTGAGCAAATTGTTTAAGATTACGTGAATTATCTTGATTACCTTCTCAAGCATTAGGTGTTAAGATGCTCTGTTCTCAATTTATCTGAACAGGTTCTCAAGTTTTGGCAAATATTGGCCTTAATCTTCTGGTCTCTAGATCTTTGGATCCAGATGTACAACCCTACATATGCGTTGGACCTTGTAAAGTCCTAATGAGCTGAAGTCCGTGCAAACTGCCTGGGAAGTTTGATCTTCCAGTGGGCAATTACCCTGCTGCGTGGGACACTCTGAGGATAGCCGTGACTCTGTGTTAAAGTCAGACTTTAGACACCTCCATGGTACTTAACTGGACAATTACCCAGGAAATGTAAGATAGAAAATCCTAGTCTAACTCTCAGATAATTATAGAACTGACTCCTATACAGGAACACAAGAGTAGGCCATTCAGCCCATCAAGCCAGCTGTGCCATTCAATACGAGTGTGGCTGACCATCCATCCATCTCAATGCCTTCTTCCCACACCATCCCTATATCCCTTGCATTGGTATTTAGCATTTATCACTCACACTGATTTCCCTAGCCCCTCCCGGTCACCCTATCCAAGTGCCACCTCACATACCTGCTTACCCTACATCTCATCCACATGTCACCCTACCTTCCATTTACCTCACACACTCACCACACCCATTATCCACCCTATCCATTCACTCATTTGTCCACTCAGCCATTCATTTTCATCCATTTACCCATTTACCAATATTCAGGCGGGACCTTTAAATTTGTCTTGCCTTCCTCCCGCATTACAGCGCTGATACAGAGTTCTTCATACACTGTGTGTATACATTTCGTAAGAAGCCAGGCTCGGAAGACTGGGCCATAAATATAGAGCGCTGTCAGGGTGTTGAAAAACTGCAAACTTTGTGGAAGCTGCAAATAGCTGGAACACCATCATTATTTATTCAGGATTTATGTGGTGAAATTGCAGTTCATTACAATTGCAAGTTAAAACGAAAGCTATTTATTGATCAGGTTGGGTATTTTGAATCTTGGGGCTATAGTATTAGAGTACTAACAGCCTCACTAAACAACAAATAAAACTTTGATTGATTTGAAGCTACGTTTACTTGAGAAGCATTGGGCTTCGTGGCACATATCTTAGCAACAGAATAAGACATTGTGTTGCATGCTATATAGTAGAGGTTCTATGAAGCAAAGCATTATCAGAATACCAGAAGAATAGAAGATCTGCTTACTTTATTTATACAGATTAGTTAGAATAACAGTTTTAAATAAAGTTATTTTCTGCACCTTTCTCAAACTGACCATTGAATGCAAGCGGTGTCTGTAAGTAAAGATGACATATAGGTGATTGAGAGACTTACTCCCAGGCTTTTGCCAATGGAGCTCAAAAATTGTGGGCAGAATTAACAGAAATATAACTGATAATAATTTAACATTAGAATAAGAATAAAGTATTAACCAATCATTATAAGAAAGGACAGGTGAATCTGAAATATAGGTGAATCTGAAATATATCTACTGAAAACTGCAGTACATTGTGGGTAAAATAGTACATGCATTTCTGCCAGAATAAGATCCCTTTAAAAATCATAAGATCTATCAAATGATAAAGATGTTTTCATATACTTCAAAGCAGCTGTTACAACCATAGCTCTCTAGGATGCAACCTCAATCTTGTAACTGGCAGCTCAGCATTCCGACAGGATAATGGCAAGCAATTTTAAAATGTTGCATATAGCACAAAAAATTCAAAGGCGTCAATTAAGGTCTGGAATTTAATCTTAGAATCACAATAATATGAACAGTCATTACTCACATGGTTCGTGATCTCATCTAAATCCTATACCTTATAGCTTTCTCCCAGGTATATATTATCTTGATTTATAATCTATTCTGAGCAAATATAAGTGTTTATAAGTCCGTTCCATAATTTTAATGGAATACAAACCCATGTCAGCACAACTGGCACTGACTGGAGATGAATCATTGTGAGTCACTGCATTTTTGCTCAAGACAAATAACAAATTTGGTACAGTAACTACTAATTATTAGAACAAATATACATTCCGCAAACTTAAGGCCAGACATACTAACTTTTAAAAAATATTAAAAAGTGTGCAGCTTTTGTTCTTGTGCTTCTAAGTTTTAATTAAATTAATTTTGATGCTGAGTTAAGCCAAAACTAAATTGAGTAGCGAATTTAACTTAATATTAACAAGTCAATGCCAATGTGACTGCATTTTCTATTCACACACTGCTCCATTTTAGATATATATCCCATTTACCAATACTTAAATAATTTTAACATATGTTGCTAAAAGAGAGAAACACACAGCATTCATGACCATGTCTTAAACACAACAAGTTCTATGAACATTGATATATTTTTGTGAGATATTTTGTAAATAGTTATGGCTTAGGTATAGGTAGAGACACATGCTTACGATTTCCAAAGAAACCACAGGTTCAATGTAACGGGAAAAAAATAGAGTACTGTTTTGGGCACATTTAGTAGGCTGTTTCTCACTGCCTGCAGCGCAGAGAATGACACCACTATCAAACAGGACTTTTTTTGGCCTTGGTGAAGAACACCCCGTCGAAGCCACACTTACCTTAATTTAGCTCCTCAGTGCAGGAAGAGATCATGACTCAATTTCTAAATGCTGCTCCTATCTCTCGACCCCCCCACCGCAGCCTCTGGACCCCCAATTTACCTGTTAGGGGTCCTTGAGCTCCCCTTACCCCATCTCATAAGGGCAGGCATCCTCGGGCCCGATCTCTGGCAGTGCCAACCTGGCACCCGGGCAGTGTCCTTGCCAGACTGGCAGTACCATCTGGGCACCCTGGCAGTGCCAGGCCAGTGGGAGTGCCAGGGTATCACCCGCCCAGATCCCGACAACCTAGGGGCCCCGGATTGCCTGGGAGACCATCCTGGTGCCATCAAGCCTGGTCCATGCTTGTGTGAACCAGCGCTAAATGGCATCATGGCGAGGTCTCCTCAGTGAAGGCGAGATCCAGATCACGACGCTTCGTGAGATCTTGCGAGGGGTCCCTGAGTGTCGCAAATCTCACGAGAAGCCTCTCGCAAGATTTAATGGCCTCATCACGCCCCGAGTCAGGCGCAACGAGGGCGTTCGATCGGGCTCCACATATTGAGTATTAATGAAGTGCAAGCCATTCTTCAACGTTCTTTTTTTTTCTCTGGGATTAGGCTGCCAAGATGATTATGATTTGATTTGATTTATTATTGTCACATGTATTAGTTGAAAAGTATTGTTTCTTGCATGCTGTACAAACAATGCATACCGTACATAAGGAAGGAAGGAGAGACTGCAGAATATAATGTTAGTTATAGCAAGGTGTAATACGAGGTAGGTCCATTCAAAAGTCTGATGGCAGCAGAGAAGAAGCTGTTCTTGAGTCGGTTGGTATGTGACCTCAAACTTTGGTATCGTTTACCTGACGGAAGGTGGAAGAGAGTATGTCCAGGGTGCTTGGGGTCCTTAATTTTGCTGGCTGCCTTTCTGAGGCAGCGGGAATTATAGATAGAGTCAATGGATGGGAGGCTGGTTTGCGTGATGGACTGGGCTACATTCACGACCTTTTGTAGTTTCCTGCGGTCTTGGGTAGAGCAGGCTCCATACCAAGCTGTGATGCAACCAGAAAGAATGCTTTCTATGGTGCATCTGTAGAAGTTGGTGAGGGTCATAGCTGACATGCCAAATTTCCTTAGTCTTCTGAGAAAATAGAGTCATTGGTGGGCTTTCTTAACTATAGTGTCAGCATGGGGGGACCAAGACAGGCTGTTGGTGATCTGTACACCTAAAAACCTGAAGCTCTCGACCCTTTCCACTTTGTTTTCATTGATACAGACAGGGGCATGTTCTCCACTATGCTTCCTGAAGTTGATGATAATCTCCTTCGTTTTGTTGACATTGAGGGAGAGATTATTGTCGTCGCACCAGTTCACCAGATTCTCTATCTCATTTCTATACTCTGTCTCGTCATTGTTTGAAATCCGACCCATTACGGTGGTGTCATCAGCAAATTTGAAAATCGAGTTGATGGGGAATTTGGCCACACAGTCATAGGTGTATAAAGAGTATAGTAGGGGGCTGAGGACACAGCCTTGTGGGGCACCGGTGTTGAGGATGATTGTGGAGGAGGTGTTGTTGCCTATCTTTGCTGATTGTGGTCTGTGGGTTAGAAAGTTCAGGATCCAGTCGCAGAGGGAAGAGCCGAGGCCAAGGAGCTTGGAGATGAGTTTCGTATGAATGATGGTGTTGAAGGCTGGGCCTTCTATAAATAGAAATCTGACATAAGTGTCTTTGTTATCTAGGTGTTCCAGGGTAGAGTGCAGGGCCATGGAGATGGTGTCTGCTGTGGACCTGTTGCAGCGGTAGGCAAACTGTAGTGGATCAAGGCAATCCGGGAGGCTGGAGTTGATTCGTGCCATACTAACCTTTTGAAGCACCTCATGGTGATGAATGTCAGAGCGACTGGACGATAACCATTAAGGCACGCTGCTTGACGAAAGGGGAATGAATAATTTTGATCGTGGCGATTAGGTTAATCTTTTTTATAGTTTATTAAATATAACCAAACTGAAAATTTCCTCTGGGCAATTAGCCTTGCGCTGTGGACTATCCGAAGATGCGATTTAAATCACAAACTTCAGATGGTTATGACAGGGTGACATTAGAACATAGAACAGTACAGCACAGAACAGGCCCTTCGGCCCTCGATGTTGTGCCGAGCAATGATCACCCTACTCAAACCCACGTAACCCAACAACCCCACCCCCCCTTAACCTTACTTTTTAGGACACTACGGGCAATTTAGCATGGCCAATCCACCTAACCCGCACATCTTTGGACTGTGGGAGGAAACCGGAGCACCCGGAGGAAACCCACGCACACACGGGGAGGACGTGCAGACTCCGCACAGACAGTGACCCAGCCGGGAACTGAACCTGGGACCCTGGAGCTGTGAAGCATTTATGCTAACCACCATGCTACCGTGCTGCCCAGAAAAAGTAAGAAGAATTAAAACCTCATCTAATTTCCAGGTAACTATTGTAAAGTCCCAGACTAATCCTCACCACAGGACACTCCAAACCCATCTGCCTCTCCCCTTCCACCCCCAAACAGTATTTTCCACCCCTCCCCTTGACTAGCAACACGCCATGGGATTTCCACCACCCTTCGCAAAATACCCGCGCCCGGCTCAACATTAACCCTCTCACCAGACTGGGCCATCATCAGACCCCCCCCCCCCCCCCCCCCCCCCAACCAAACCTGACCCAAAACCCCACTCCTGCAGCTCATTCCCGCCCCTTCACCTACTGAAGACAAAACCTGCCACAATGTGACCTGAAGACCACAATCTGAACTGAAGACCCCACCCTGATCACCTGTACTCTAGATCCCACCCTGATCACCTGTACTCTAGATCCCACCCTGATCACCTGTACTCTAGATCCCACCCTGATCACCTGTCCACTGCTCCCCTGCCAACCTCTGCCCACCCATACTCCCCACGAGGTCCGATCCCCGCCCACTCTCTCAAGGTCTGACACCCTCACTACCCCCCCCCTCCGATGTCCAACCACCCGCCCAAGATCCCAACCCCTCCCTTGAGGTTTGGCCCTCCTCCCTCCCCCACAAGTCCGAGATCCCATCCCTACGCCCCTCAATGTCTGACCCCACAGTCCCCCAAATCCTAACTACTTACCAAGCACTTACCTTCTCCCTGCCTGTCAATTTCAACTGGATGTTAAACTTACCTGGTTTATGCAGTAAGTGCCGTAAAAAGGGTCCATGTCCTCCTTCAATCAAACATGCCTTGTCTGTGACAAAGGGCTTCTGAGGCAGCTGTGAATTCTGGATCTCACCTGGCCTGAGTCATAAGGTGGGACAGGACAGGCATGGAACAAATTTTGTGTTAAGTACTTGGGCATGGAGTGGCAATCCGACGCTGACTGCCACTCTCATGAAGTTATGGCCCAATATAATTCTCAAGAATGAATTGGATTAACCAGCTTGATTATTAGGTAAATCTGATGGCAATCTTTGGATCTACATGTGGGCAGAAACTGCTGTCAAAGATGTGCCAAAACAATCTTCACTGATGAAATCAATACAGAATCACTGACTCATGTTGACTTGAACTAATTGTCCCCAATGACGTACTAAGTCATAAATATTTGAGAGACCTCTCCAGCCCTAAAAACCTTTTATAAATGTGGTGTCTCATTTTTTCAGAAGAAAATTTGAATGCTGCAGATTTTAAAAACTTAATTTTGTTATTTACTATCCTCCCTCAATCACGTGTATTTTTGTTTCTGTAGAATGATTTCAACCTAATTCCTAATGGCTAATTTCTAATTTGTGCTTTGGAACTTGTGGGAATTCTTCAGTCTGGTTGGTTGGGCAGTCACCTTGCTGCCTGGCCTGTTCATGGACCAAACAGATCCCCTGTAGAAGTTTCCAAATTTAAGCTGACTTTTGGAAAGATGAAATTTGTGCTCTTGAGCTGTTAAAACTTTGGGGGCAGCTGTTTTCAAGGTGAACAGTAAGAGCCATTCCTTTACAGCTGGCAAAAAAATCTGGACCATAATGTTTGTGCGCAACAGAAATTCTTGGTTTTGGATTTTAACAAAAGGCTATTCATGAAAACAAAGTCACTTTTTGCATTGCAAAATTGATTCTTGCAACATAACTCACACAAGTGAAAGAACAATTAAGTTATCCAATAATTTTAATTCCATGGCTTTGGTCTAAGAGAGGTCATCACTTGTAGGTAATTAAGTGTGTAAGGAATAAATGCAGTGTAAACAGATATATTACTATAATGCCAAATGATGTTATTTGAGCACGCTGATGTAAAATAAGGCAAAATAAATAATTTTCATGCAATTTATTCAAATAAATCTGTAAGCAGCGTGCAAACCTTCTTATTTTCCCCACTACCTGATTTGGCTTTAGATTTAATTGTGATCACATCATAGTGCAAATGAGATTTAAATATCAGTGATTGATTTGTTGAAATTAAAGATGACTGAAAATATCAAGCATTACATTGATAGCTAATAACGTGACAATTAGGTACTGCATAATATTCAAGGCTGTTTTATCAAAGGTATAGCTGCTTCTGTGTGCACTGTGGTTATCATCTACTACTACACGGAGGCAAAAAGTGTATCTGTGATTTCAATTCTCCACAATACTGCCTCCTTGCCTCCCCAGTCAGTGACTTACCAATACATGCTGTATGATGCTGTGTGAATCCAGGAGGACACTTGCAAGTAAATCCACCAATTGTATTGACACAAAGAAACTGACAATTGTGCTGCTTTGTAGCACATTCATCCAAGTCTAAAAAAAAAAGAAAAGAATAGCTCAATCCATATTGGAATTAAATTGAAAATCAAAGTTTTTTTTAACTATAGCTTCCCATCCCCAAGCCCAAAGTATGGTGACAATTTCAAGACTTAGCTATTATTGATAGTTTTGACATTTACAAGAGGTAGGTTAGCAGTAATCACCACATGCTATGTTTAAACTATGCAGCACTGTTGGAACAATTTTAAACATATGTTACAGCGTTGGTTGAGTTGGTGAAATTATTTTTCAAATAAATCTTAGAAGCTGTTCGACAGCTCTCATTCTACAACTACAAGAGGTGTTTGGGAGAACAAAGAACAAAGAAAAGTACAGCACAGGAACAGGCCCTTCGGCCCTCCAAGCCCGTGCCGACCATGGTGCCCGACTAAACTGAAATCTTATACACTTCCTGGGTTTGTATCCCTCTATTCCCATCCTATTCATGTATTTAAAGAGAAGTGTGAGGAAAACAAAAAATTCCAGTCCATATTCTCCACTCGGACCAAACGTCTCTACTCACCCTTTACCATCATTGGGATTCTTGATTTCAGATGGGCATTGGTTAATTCCAGCCTGTGGTAAATCTAAATATTTGAGCTAATCTGTTGGGACTGCCCACTGGAAAATAGCCCAAGCAAATGTCCACATTTATAGCCCATGAGCAAGTTTTCCTTCTTTTTCCTTACAGCATCATGATGCAACTTAGGGTCGTCACGCTGATCTCTCCGTAACTGGACCGTGCCCAGTTCTTTCAGGAACGAGATAAATGGCTGCCATCTCTGGTAGAACTCCCCCCCCCCCCCCCCCCCCCCCGAGCCTGTAATTATGTTTAATTCTCTCCAGGTGTCGGAATAACATCAAACCATCCAACTAGGCAGGTGCTTTCGGTGGTGTGGGAGATCTCCAATTCAACAATATTCGCCTCCTGGCTATCAAAGAGGCAAAGTGAGAGCGTCCACCCCCACCCCCGAATGGAATGCTGGTGAGTCAGAGGTCCCAAATATTGCTACCAGTTGGCAAAGCTCGAGGGCTGTGGTGAATGAGATTCACACGGTATTATAATCTGTATATATGTATCAATATTGTAAGTGCAGTTGCACTACCTGACTATCAGGAGGAGTAGCTCTGGGAGTACTCGAGAGTTTGTACTGGGATCCCCCTTGGCTCCGCCCAGAACTCCTCCCCCTGGAGCTGCTGTATAAAGATCCGTGCCACAGAGTCAGCCAGCCAGTTCACCGAAAGTTCAACGGCTAACAGGCTGGCTCTGTTGTAAGTATATTAAAACCGCTATTCTAATCCTACAAGCACGTGTCCGTAGAATTGATGGTTCCATCAATTTAATATACTTACGAAACAGTCGAAGTAAATCATGGAAGCAGCCCTCAAGCCCGGACGCCTAGAACTCGACCCGCAGGATGCAGAAGCTAAGGAAATTTTTGCCCACTGGCTGAGATGTTTTAAGGCCTACCTGGCAGAAGCCAGCACCGCTGGAACAACGGAGGAACAAAAACTCAGCCTACTGCACGCGAGGGTAAGCCACAGAATCTCCACACAGCTAAATCCGGCCGGTTCTTACACCGCAGCGCTGGCGATATTGGACAAAATGTACGTTAGGCCCATTAACGAGGTTTATGCACGCCACGTGTTTACGACTCGCTGTCAGCGGCCTACAGAAACGCTAGCCAAATTTGTACGGGAACTGAACAATCTTTCTAATGACTGTAATTATCAAGCCGTTACCGCGGCTGAACATAGGGAGCTTGCTGTGCGGGACGTTTTCGTAGCGGGCCTTAGATCTAACTATGTGCGCCAAAGACTGCTAGAAAAGGGGTCCCAGGACTTAGATACTACTGTGGAGGCTGCTACCACGATGGAAGTAGCCTTCCGCAGCCTCACGTCGTTTCCCGCGGACACCGCGACCTCATCGTGGACCCCCAACCAACAATCCCCCAGGCCTGTGCCGCACGGCCCCCCAGCTACCGGGCTGCCAAAGCCAGTTATCTGCTGCCCCAGCCAGCTACTCAGCTACTCAGCTGCCCCAGCCTGCCATTTCTGTGGTCAAAGCCAGCACCCGCGGCAGCACTGCCCAGCCCGATCCGCGACCTGCAGCAGCTGCGGGAAGAAAGGCCACTATGCCTGAGTGTGCCTCGCGAAAAGGGCCCCAGTTTTTAACTCCCCAGTAGAGAGAACAAATTGCTCCGAACACCAGCGGCCCACGGGGCCTGAAACGCTGCGGCCTACGCCCCGACTCCGCCCCCTCCCGCCACATGCGATCCATGGGGGCCGCCATCTTGGCAAACCCCCACCATGCGGCCGGCCACATGCGACTCACGGGGGCCGCAATCTTCCTTGCCGCTCACCACGTGCAATCCACGGGCCCCACCTGCATCGGCATGCTCTGAAAGCTCATCTGAAGACTACGACTTCCCCGGGCACTCATCACGCGGCCCGCAACTCAGCGCAGTGATCCTGCATCAAGCTCGCCAGAACGTACCGGCATCTACTCGTCCAGACGCCCACTCGGAAGACTACGACCTTCCCGGGCACTCATCACGCGGCCTGCAACTCAACGCGGTCACCCTGGATCAATCCCGCCCCAAGCACCTACAAAGTTCGATGGCGGAGGTCCAGATCAACGGGTACAGCACGCCATGCCTCTTTGACTCGGGGAGCACCGAGAGCTTTATACACCCAGAGCTGGTAAGACGCTGTTCGCTTCCTATTTTTCCTGTGAGCCAAACTATCACCCTCGCTTCGGGCTCCCACTCAGTCCAAATCCAAGGACGTACCGTCGCTACGCTCACAATTCGAGGCGCTAGTTATTCAAAATTTAAACTTTATGTCCTGCCTGACCTTTGCGGCCACTCTTATTAGGCCTGGAATTTTAGTGCAACCTCAAGAGCCTCACCCTCAGCTTCGGCGGGCCCCTGCCCCCACTCACTATCTGCAGCCTAGCCACGCTGCGCATCGCCCCCCCTCCTCTCTTCGCCAATCTCACTCCAGATTGCAAACCAGTAGCTACTCGCAGCAGGTGATACAGCCTACAAGATAGGGTCTTTATCCGATCTGAGGTCCGACGGCTGCTCAGTGAGGGGATCATAGAGGCCAGTAATAGTCCCTGGAGAGCTCAGGTGGTGGTCGTCAAGACCGGGGAAAATTTTGCATGGTCATCGACTATAGCCAGACCATAAATCGCTTTACGCTCCAAGACGCGTATCCCCTCCCCAGAATTGCAGACATGGTTAATCAGATCGCCCAACATCGGCTATTTTCCACGGTGGATCTGAAGTCTGCATACCACCAGCTCCTAATCCGCCCGGAGGACCGCCACTACACGGCGTTCGAGCCCGATGGCCGCCTCTTCCATTTCCTCCGGGTTCCCTTCGGCGTCACTAACGGGGTTTCGGTGTTCCAACGAGCAATGGACCGAATACGGGCTGCGGGTCACGTTTCCGTATCTGGACAATGTTACCATCTGCGGCCATGACCAGCATGACCACGACGCCAATCTCCACCGTTTTCTCCAGATGGCACAGAAATTAAACCTCACTTATAACAAGGAGAAATGCGTTTTCCGCAGAAACAGACTGGCCATCCTCGGCTACGTCGTGGAGAATGGAGTCCTGGGCCCAGACCCGGACCGCATGCGCTCTTAGAACTCCCCCTCCCTCATTGCCCCAAGGCCCTCAAACGGTGCTTGGGGTTCTTTTCATATTACACCCAGTGGGTCCCCCAATATGCGCACAAAGCCCACCCAATCTTTAAGGCCACACGATTTCCCCTGTCCGCTGAGGCGCGCCAGGCCTTCAGCTGCATCAAGGAGGACATCGCCAAAGCAGCCATGCGGGCTGTGGATGAATCCACTCCTTTTCAGCTCTAGCAGCCACTTTAAATCAGGCAGGGAGGCCCGTTGCATTTTTCTCCCGTACCCTATCCGCTTCAGAACTCCGACACTCCTCTTTCGAGAAGGAAGCACAAGCCATCGTGGAGGCTGTTCGTCACTGGAGGCACTACCTCGCAGGTAGGAGGTTCACCCTCATCACCGACCAACGATCGGTTGCCTTTATGTTTGACAACTCGCAAATGGGCAAAATAAAAAATGATAAAATCCTTCGGTGGAGGATCGAACTCTCCACCTATAGTTATGATATAAAATATCGACCGGGGAAGCTCAACCAGCCCTCGGATGCCCTATCCCGCGGGACATGCGCCAGCGCGCAGATCGGCCGTCTGAAAGCCATCCACGTTGACCTCTGCCATCCAGGGGTCACCCGGCTTGCCCACTACATCAGAAACCTGCCTTTCTCCAACGAGGAGGTAAAAACGGTCACCAGGGACTACCCGATCTGTGCAGAGTGCAAACCGCACTTCTATAGACCAGACAGGGCCCACCTGGTCAAGGCTTCTGGGCCCTTTGAACGCCTTGCGATCGATTTCAAAGGGCCACTCCCCTCTACTAACAAAAACATTTATTTCCTCAACATCATCGATGAGTTCTCCCGATTCCCTTTTGCAGTTCCATGCCCCGATATGACCTCCCACACAGTCATTAGGGCCCTGCATAGTGTCTTCACCCTGTTCGGTTTCCCCAGCTACGTGCACAGCGACCGGAGTTCGTCCTTTATGAGCGATGAGCTGCGTCAGTACCTGCTCGACAAGGGCATCGCCTCGAGCAGGACTGCCAGCTACAACCCCAGGGGGAACGGGCAGGTGGGGAGGGAGAACGCGACGGTCTGGAAGATCGTCCTACTGACCCTCCGGTCTAGAAAACTCCAAGTCTCCCAACAGCAAGAAGTCCTCCACGCAATCAGATCACTCCTCTGTACAGCTACAAATCAAACCCCTCACAAGCAGCTCTTCATTTTTTCTAGGGGCACTACCACGGGGGTCTCACTTCCGGCGTGGCTGAGGACACCAGGCCCGGTTCTCCTGAGGAAGCACGTCAGGGGGCACAAAACTGACCCCCTTGTTGAAAAGGTGTGCCTCCTCCATTCCAACCCCCAGTACGCATTCGTGGAGTTCCCGGACGGTCGCCAGGACACAGAATCCCTTCGGGACCTGGCACCCGCTGGATCCAGACCCCCCCCCTACCCCCACTGAGGAACCCCTTACCCCGTTCCTTATGCTGCAGCCCTCTCGCGCCCCCGATTCCACAAGCTCGCCCCACCGGTTCCACGTGACAGCACCAGCCCGCCCCCAGTCTCCGGTCGAGCCAGAGTTTTGGACAAGACCCGCCCCGGAGTCTGCCATCGTACCCCAGCTCTCAACACCTACCCAGCCACCGCAAAAGACTGCAACCCCGGTGCTCCGCAGATCGAAACGAACAATTTGTCCACCACCCCCGCTGGACTCGATTTCTTTCACAGGGGGTGAATGTGGTGAATGAGATTCACACGGTATTATAATCTGTATATATGTATCAATATTGTAAGTGCAGTTGCACTACCTGACCACCAGGGGGAGTAGCTCTGGGTGTACTCGAGAGTTTGTACTGGGCTCCTCCCTTGGCTCCGCCCAGGACTCCTCCCCCTGGAGCTGCTGTATAAAGATCTGTGCCACAGGGTCAGCCAGCCAGTTCACCGAAAGTTCAACGGCTAACAGGCTGGCTCTGTTGTAAGTATATTAAAACCGCTATTCTAATCCTACAAGCACATGTCCGTAGAATTGTTTGTTCCAACAAGGGCTATCTGTAGAATCTTAGATACCGTGTATATATATATATATATATATATATAAAAAAGAAAGGAAGCCCAGTAGCTAGCAAGTTTAGGTCAAGACAAAAATACGTGAGTGTGGTTAGCTTGTGTAAGTGAACAGCAATCCTATTTGTTCTCTAAATTTCAAAAGAACCCACTCATCTTCAGCTTAGTCCAATGTGTTCTATGTGATACTTTGAACTGAATCAAACTCAGTCTGGTGCAAGATGAAGTGGAATTCACCCAGTAGAGTGCTTCCTTCCAAGCTCATCAGTAAGTACAGGGCCTAGCTCCTTTACCCATTTCTCCTTTACAACATCCAAAGGTGCAGAATCCGAAGAAAGAATAAGGCCATACAAGTTTGAAATAGATCCTCTGTCCTGTTGACCCTCTCCAACAAAGAGGAGGGTGGAGTGAAGGGGAAGGAAGAAAAAAAACTTGTGTGAAAAATCTCGAATTTGAAAAAAACGGAAAGGTTGGAGCTGGGAAAACAAAATGTGTCCGTGAGCTTATCAAGGCTGGCAAATCTCACTTCAAAAACAAGTCCCCTAGATAGATGCACAAGAGCCCCTGCTCCTGCTCCAGAACAATGGGTCCAAGCCTGAAGGCAAAAAGAGGTGATAATTGCAAATCGGGGCCAAAGAAGTCCGAGATAGAGGAGGTTGAAATGTTGCCGAAACTCTTTCCAAATCCTGAGGGAAGAGATCACCACAGGAACTTGAGAAGAAATCTGCAGCAGCATGAAGAGGGCTGGTGGTGGTGCAAGACCGAGTTTCCATTTTTCCCCAAATCGTGCCAGGGTCACTAAGCCATTGCAAGATTCGGGATGGCCAAACCTCCCGATCCTCTGTCTCTCTGAAGCAGAGTGCTGCAGACTCTGAGAGACTTGCCAGACCAGATAAAAGCCAAAATCAATTTGTTAACCATACAAAAAATGATTTGGGCAAAAAAAAACAATCCGTTCCATAAATTAGGTCAATGCCCTGGACATCCCAAATGTGGTCAGAGATTTTGGCATGGAAGGGTCCAATTAAGGTCCAAGACACAGATCAGGTTGCCGCCTAGGATCATCCGATGTGAATCTAAATCAGGAATGAGGTTCACCCATGAGTTTACAAAGCTCGGGTCTTCCCAGTTAGGTGCATAAATGTTTACTAAAATAACCCAAGTGTTCTCCAGTGGACCACAGGCCACAAGATATAGGAGCAGAATTAGGCCACTCGGCCCATCGAGTCCACTCTGCCATTCAATCATGGCTGATATTTTTCTCATCCCCATTCTCCTGCCTTCTCCCATAACCCCTGATCCCCTTATTAATCAAGAACCTATCTACCTCTGTTTTAAAGAGACTCAGTGATTTGGCCTTCATGTCTTCTGCGGCAAAGAGTTCCACAGATTCACCACCGTCTGGCTGTAGAAATTTCTCCTCATCTCTGTTTTAATGGATCGTCCCTTTAGTCTGAGGTTGTGCCCTCTGGTTCTAGTTTTTCCTACCAGTGGAAACATCGTCTCCACGTCCGCTCTATCCAGCCTTGCAGTATTCTGTAAGTTTCTAAACTCTAATGAGTACAGACCCAGAGTCCTTAACCACTCTTCATATGACAAGCTCTTCATTGTGAACTTCCTCTGGACCCTTTCCAAGGCCAGCACATCCTTCCTTGGATACGGGGCCCAAAACTGCTCACAATACTCCAAATGGCATCTGACCAGAGCCATATACAGCCTCAGAAGCACATCCTTGCTCTTGTATTCTAGCCCTCTTGACATGAATGCGAACACTGCATTTTCCCTCCTAACTGCCGACTGAACATGCACATGAACCTTGAGCATCTTGAACAAGGACTCCTAATTCCCTTTGTGCTTCTGATTTTCTAAGCATTTCCCCATTTAGTAAACAATCTATACCTCCATTCCTTCTTCCAAACTGCATAACCTCACACTTTTCCACATTTTATTTCATCTGCCACTTCTTTGCCCACTCTCTTAGCCTGTCCAAGTCTTTCTTCAGCCCCCCGCTTCTTCAATACTACCTGTCCCTCTGCATATCTTTGTATCAATTGCAAACTTAGCAACAGTGTCTTCAGTTCCTTTTTACTGATTGTTAATGTGTATTCTAAAAATTTGTGGTCCCAGCACCGACACCCGAGGCACGCCACTAGTCACCGGCTGCCATCCTGAAAAAGACCCCTTTATCCCCACTCTCTGCCTTCTGCCAGTCAGCCAATCCTCTATCCATGCCAGGATCTTACCCTTAACACCATGGGCTTTAACTTATTTAACAGTCTCCCATGCAGCACCTTGTCAAAGGCCTTCTGGAAATCTAAATAAATCATATCCACTGGTTCTCCTTTGTCTAACTTTCTTGTTACCTCCTCACCGAGCTCTAACAGATTTGTCAGACATGACCTCCCCTTGACGAAGTACTCCCCTTGCACTTCCAAGTACTCCGCATTCTCATCTTTAATAATGGGCTCTAAAATTTTACCAATGACCGAAGTCAGACTAACCGGCCTATAATTTCCCGTCTTCTGCCTCCCTCCCTTCTTAAACAGTGGTGTTACATTAGCCACTTTCCAATCCTCTGAGACTGTCCCTGCCTCCAGTGATTCCTGTCAAAGATCACCACGAGTGCCTCCACAATCTCCTCAGCTATATCCTGAAGAACTCTGGGGTATGGTCCATGCGGTCCAGGTGATTTATCCAACCTCAGACCTTTCAGTTTCCCCAGAACCTTCTCCTTAGCGATGGCCACTACACTCACCTCTGCCCCCTGATTCTTCTGGAGCTCTGGTATCTCACTGGTATCTTCCACCGTGAAGACTGATGCAAAGTAACTATTCAGTTCCTCTGCCATTTCTTGGTTTCATATTTGTTCTCCAGCCTCATTTTCCAGTGGTCTATGTCTGTGGTAAACCACTGTTACACCTGTATTAGATGATGTAAGATAGGACAGGTTCGCCGGTAGCCCCTGCCTGCTGGCTCCGCCCAGTAGAAGGAGCGTGTCCTCTATTCAGCAGCCATTTCGCCAGCTGCTGTGGAAGACCACACATCTTAAGGCAATAAAGTCACAGAGCGTAGAATTCAGCAGTTTCCGTCTCTACGTCCTTCCTAATCTCTGCGCTGCACTACTACTAGGCCTAGACTTCCAGTGCAATCACCAGAGCCTTACCCTCAAATTCGGCGGGCCCTTACCACCCCTCACTGTGTGTGGCCTCGCAACCCTAAAGCTCGACCCACCCTCCCTCTTTGCCAATCTAACTCCGGATTGCAAACCTGTTGTCACCAGGAGCAGATGGTACAGCACCCAGGACAAGACCTTCATCAGGTCCGAGGTCCAGCGGTTGCTTCGGGAAGGCATCATCGAGGCCAGCAACAGCCCCTCGAGAGCCCAAGTGGTAGTCGTTAAAACTGGGGAGAAACACAGAATGGTCGTGGACTACATGACAGACCATCAACGACACGCAGCTTGACGCGCTACCCCTCCAACGCATATCTGATGTGGTCAACCAGATTGCGCAGTACCGGGTCTTCTCAATGATAGACCTCAAATCCGGCTACCACCAGCTCCCCATTCGTAAATCGGACCGTCCATACACTGCTTTCGAGGCGGACAGTCATCTCTATCACTTCTTCAGGGTTCCCTTCGGCGTCACTAATGGGGTCTCGGTCTTCCAAAGGGAGATGGACCGATGGTCGACCGGTACAGTTTGCGGGCCACCTTTCCGTACCTAGACAAAGTCACCATCTGCGGCCATGATCAGCAGGACCACAACGCCAACGTTGCCAAATTCCTCCACACCGCCACTCTCCTCAACCTCATCTACAACAAGAAGAAGTGCGTGATCAGCACAACCCGCTTAGCCATCCTCGGCTATGTGGTCCAGAACGGAATTCTGGGGCCCGGTCCCGGCCGCATACGCCCCGTCATGCAGCTTCCCCTCCCCCACTGCCCCTAGGACCTCAAACACTGCTTGGGGCTCTTCTCCTACTACGCCCAGTGGGTCCCAAACTATGCGGACAAGGCCCGCCCACTCGTTCAGTCCATCCACTTTCCTCTTACGGCCGAGGCACAACAGGCCTTCGCCTATATCAGAGCTGATATAGCCAAGGCTAGGGTGCACGCAGTAGACGAGACACATCCAAGTAGAAAGCAAAGCATCAGACGTCGCACTTGCCGCCACCCTCAATCAGGCAGGCAGACCTGTGGCATTCTTTTCCTGCACCCTTCATGCCTCAGAAATTCGGCACTCATCCGTCGAAAAAGAGGCCCAAGCTATCGTTGAAGCTGTGCGGCATTGGAGGCATTACCTGGCTGGCAGGAGATTCACTCTCCTCACTGACCAATGGTCAGTAGCCTTCATGTTTAACAACACGCAGCGGGGCAGGATCAAAAACGATAAAATCTTGCGGTGGGGAATCGAGTTCTCCACCTATAATTACGAGATTTTGTATCGCCCCGGCAAACTCAACGAGCCCCCAGACGCACTATACCGAGGTACATGTGCCAGCGCACAAGTAGACCGACTCCGGGCCCTACACAACAGCCTTTGTCACCCGGGGGTCACATGATTGTACCATCTTGTCAAGGCTCGCAATCTGCCCTACTCCGTTGAGGAAGTACGAACAGTCACCAGGGACTGCCAGGTCTG
Source organism: Scyliorhinus canicula (assembly GCF_902713615.1). Classification (NCBI taxonomy): domain Eukaryota; kingdom Metazoa; phylum Chordata; class Chondrichthyes; order Carcharhiniformes; family Scyliorhinidae; genus Scyliorhinus; species Scyliorhinus canicula. The sequence continues at coordinate 19,124,580 of NC_052169.1, read as the reverse complement.
TGCGGAGTGCAAGCCGCACTTCTACCGGCTGGACCGTGTGCGCCTGGTGAAGGTCTCCCGCCCCTTTGAACGCCTCAGCGTGGATTTCAAAGGGCCCCTCCCCTCCACCGACCGAAACACGTATATTCTCAGTGTGGTCGATGAGTACTTCAGATTCCCCTTCGCCATCCCATGCCCCGATATGACGTCTGCCACCGTCATCAAAGCCCTAAACACAATCTTCGCTCTGTTCGGTTTCCCCGCCTACATCCACAGTGACAGGGGATCCTCATTCATAAGTGATGAGCTACGTCAGTTTCTGCTCAGCAGAGGTATCGCCTCCAGCAGGACGACCAGCTATAATCCCGGGGAAACGGGCAGGTAGAAAGGGAGAACGGGACGGTATGGAGGGCCGTCCAACTGGCCCTACGCTCCAGGAACCTCCCAGCCTCTCGCTGGCAGGAGGTCCTCCCTAATGTACTACACTCCATCCGGTCACTACTATGCACCGCTACGAATAACACACCCCATGAACGTCTTTTTGCCTTCCCCAGGAAGTCCACATCTGGGGTGTCGCTCCCCACTTGGCTCGCAGCTCCAGGACCAGTCCTGCTCCATAGGCACTTCCGACTCCACAAGGTGGACCCGTTGGTGGACAGGGTGCACTTGCTCCATGCCAACCCGTAGTATGCCTATGTGGCGTACCCCGACGGCCGCCAAGATACTGTCTCCCTCAGGGACCTGGCACCAACAGGTTCCACCCATACACACTTCTCCGGCCCGGCGCCACACTCCCCTCCCCCAGCGCTCTCAACATTAACCCCACCAGGACCATCCATCCTTCCCCTGCTCACGCCAAAGGATGAAGAGGATTTCGGCACACTCCCGGAGTCATCCAACATCGACATCGCCGTCACCGCTACGTCGCTCCCAGCGGAACGTCAAGGCACCAGACCATTTGAATCTCTAACTGGCACCGGACTTTCAAAGGACATTTTTTTCCCCTGATAAAACACTGTTCATAAATTCACTCCTGTATAGAGTTCTCCACCACCCCCGCCGGACTCATTTTTAACAGGGGGTGAATGTGGTAAACCACTGTTACACCTGTATTAGGTGATGTAAGGTAGGACCTGTACTACAGGTTCGCCGGTAGCCCCTGCCTGCTGGCTCCACCCAGTAGGAGGAGTGTGTCCTCTATTCAGCAGCCATTTCGCCAGCTGCTGTGGGAGGCCACACATCTTACTGCAATAAAGCCACAGTTGTATCCAACCTTAGTCTTTGTACAATTGATCGTGCATCAATGTCTATTCTTGCCTCTCTCTTATGTTACAGCTTACATTCATATTTCATCTTCTCCTCTTTACTGCTTTTTTAGTTGTCCTCTGTTCACTTTTAAAGGCTTCCCAATCCTCTGGTTTCCGACTAATCCTCACTACTTTGTATGCTTTTTCTTTTGCTTTTATGCTGTCCACAACTTCCCTCATCAGCCATGGATGCCTTGTCTTCCTCTTAGCATGTTTCCTCTTCCTTGGGATGAATTTCTGTTGTGCCTCCCGACTAACCACCTAAAACTCCTGCCATTGCTGATGCCTGTCTTCCTGCTAGGCTCCCGTTCCAATCAAGTCTGGCCAGCTCCTCCCTCATGTCTTTGTAGTTATCTTTATTTAATTGTAAGATAACGACCATTAAGGCCATCCAATTGTACTTTTTTGTGGATTAGTTTTGCCGTGCCTCTAGCCTTACTGTTAAAGCCTGAATGAATGACTTGTCCCACTCAATTTTTGCAAAGCCTGATCTGGTCCTTCTCACGCGGCTTCCTGTAGAAACACAAACCCAAGTTTAGATAGTTTAGACCCCTAAGATGAGCAAAAGCCTTAGCCCACTTCACTGGATCATTTAGACACGTAACATTCCTATGGGGCGAAAAGGAGATCCCCCCCATTAATTCCTACACCGCAGTCAGCCACACCTTCTGAAGAATATCAAGCAACGGATCTTGACAAGCCAAGGTGAGGAGATGCATCCAGGGTGGCAACCAAGCCAGGCCCAGTGGTCAGGCAAACACAGAGTAGTGTGAACACCGTCAACTAACTAACTTTATCACCCTCTTCGCCCCCCCAACACCCATTAATAATGTTACCCAACAATCCCTTATCTCTAAATCCCTACATAATATGATCCTACCAAAACTATACTCTAAGCTCCTATTCACAAAGGTTTTGCAATGAGAAGCTGCAGCACACCCTCGCATCAGCTAACCTCATCATTAGCTGGGAGGGTCTCCATTCAAATAAATGTTTAAAGAAAAAATGTTAACACATATAATTCACAATGCAACAATATCATGAAAAACACATGCAAAACCCAACAATAGACTTTATACCGCAAATTCTACCCAACAAACAATGTGAAAATTCCCAATCATCATAATGCATAGAAACTCCAATAGGAAGCAGTGTCAAACAGAATTGAAATTGTGTTTCTGAACAAATGAGTTTGCAGGAGAGTCAAAAAGTGATCCTTCTCCCCGACAGACACGGAGGCGGGCTGGGTAGATCAAACCAAACCAGAGACTTTTTGAATAGAATGGATTTCACCCAGTTAAAGGTTACTCTTTTCTTTGCCACATCTGCACTTAGGTCATAACTGAACAGAATGGCCTTCTCATTTTATCTCCTGGTGCGCCGTGGCCCAGCGAAGGACCTGTTCCTTCATCTTAAAATGATGGAACCTAACAATAACCGCACGTGGGGGTTCCCCAGCCCAAGGTCTCGGTCACAATGAACGTGAGCACCGTCTAGTTCTAGGGGAACACAATTACATCTTCACCTACCATTTTGGATATCACGTTGGTGAAATATTCCGTAGGGGTGTTGCCCTCCATCCCCTCAGGCAATCCCACAATACGGATATTTAATACCAATGTGTACCACGACCTCTGGCTGTTCAACCTCCCCCTTCAGAATGCCCTGTGTCCATTCAGAGACAAAAAGGAACAAAGAAAAATACAGCACAGGAACAGGCCTTTCGGCCCTCCAAGACTGTATCGGCCATGATACCAACTTTGCCAAATACCCTCAGCACTTCCTTCTGCTGTATCCCTCTATACCCATCCTATCCATGTGTTTGTCAAGATGCGTTTTGAACGCATTAATGTATCTGCTTCCACAACCTCCCCCGACAAAATGCATCAGCCGATTCCATACTGGAGGAATTTCCTGGGATATTTCAAAACTTTGGCACTTTTCACGTACCAAATCCAGTTAAAGGAGAACGCAAAACCAGAAATACACGCACCGAGACATGTGCCAGCTCCATTGAAAGACAAATTGAAGGCTGAGCTAGAAAGGACAATAGCTTTAGGTGTAATCAAACGCATTGAAGAACCTACATACTGGGTAAACTCTATGGTTTGTGTCAAGAGAAATAACGACCTATGAATCTCTATGGAGCCCAAAGTTCTGAACCTCAACATTAAAAGAGAACATTATAGGGGGGCAGCATAGTGGCGCAGTGGGTTAGCTCTGCAGCATCATGGTGCCAAGGTCCCAGGTTCGATCCCGGCTCTGGGTCACTGTCCATGTGGACTTTGCACATTCTCCCCGCCTTTGCGTGATTTTCGCCCTCACAACCCAAAGATGTGCAGGGTAGGTGGATTGACGGGTAGGTGGGCCATGCTAAATTGCCCCTTAATTGGAAAAAATGAATTGGGTACTCTAAATATATATAAAAAAAAGAACATTTTCTGATACCGAAGAGGGAAGAAATAACATGCAAGATGTGTCAGTAAGTTAGATGCTTTACAATGCTTCTGGCAGCTCAATTAGACAAAGAATGAGCAAAGCTGTGTACGTTCACCACAGCTTTTGTACAATATTATTTCTTAAGGACGCCATTTGGCATAAACTCTGCATCAGATATTTTCCATCGTGCCATGGAGCGCATCATTGAAGGTGATAACATATTTCCACGAGAGATGGCCTAAAGGTTCCTGCTCCAGCTATTATAATGTTAGGGCAGAGTTAAGTGATGCAAATGGGTTTTCACTTCAACAACAAAGCATTGTAAGGTCGATGATTCTTAACAAAATCCATGAAGGGCACTTGGGAATAGGAAAGTGCAAGAAAAAAAAAGGATACAGTTTATTGGCCGGACATCAACTGTGATATTCAAGTAATGGTGGAACACTGCACACGGTATAGGAAGCTTCAGTTCAAACTGCCGAAAGAACCGGTGAATCGAAGATTAGAGAGGAAACTGGGGCGGGATTCTCCATTAGCCGACGGCAACATCGGGAAATGCAATTGGGCGGAGAATGGCTTTCGATGCCAAAATCATGGCAGGCGCCGATTTGACACCAAATCGCGATTCTCCGTCACCTCGAAAACGGCATCAATTCGTTTCACTCATCACGTACAGTAGACACCCTTTGCATATCATTAGTGGGCCCGATCCAGTATTCTCCGGGGCCTCCACGATTCTCCGCCTCCGATGGGCTGGGTTCCTGACGGCGTGGTTCACTTGTGCTTTCAAAAATCGTGAACCCGGCGTGGCGTCGGCTGAGGGAGAGTGGGGGTACGGAATGTGTCGAACATCACTATAGATTGGTGACCGTTGTGCTGTTGGCCGGGGGGGGCTTCTGCCAGGGCTGGGAGGAGTAGTGGGGGGTGGCTAGGATGTGGGCTGTGGGGTCGGGGTGGATGGGCACGGAGCACCATTGCCGCAGCCGGCAAGGCAGCCATGCAGCTGCACATACTGCTCACAGCCCATTTTGAACCTGGTGCCCTGTGACCCCAGACGACCCATCAGCTGTATGGGCGCACTCCAGCGCACCCAGTGCCATTATTTTGTCTGGGATAAGTGTGTGTGGGGAGTGTAATGTGTATGTGCAGCTGCAGCTTGTCAGCCTCCTGAGTGTCAATCATGGACCCAGCGAGTTCCGCACCATTTCTCATTGGAATTGATTGTGTGCCACGTGGTGCTAGCCCCTGAATAGTAGCAGAATTATTGCAGGTGTGGCACCAATTTCTCTGTCGTGAAAGTCCGTGCATTCTCAGATGGCGTCAACATTTAGGGCTGGATTCTTCGATTTTGAGGCTATGCTGTCTAGTATTACATTTAGTATATTGTCTCGTATTATGATCAAAACGTTGGCGCCGCCCATGCACCGATGCTCCGGACAATTGCCGCATCCATGGCCACGCATGCCCACAGCGCCGACCTGCAGCAGTCACGCCGCACAACATGGCCCTGGCCACGCGCGGACACGGCCTGCCAGATAGTGCACTCCTGTAACCCGCTGAAGCCTCCCCGGCCAGGGGAAAGGCTCCCTCCCTGACTGGAAGAGACATCCTCAACCAGGGAGGCAACATACCATCCTAAAATGTTTCACGGCTACAGAAATGCTTGTCTGTGCTCCTGACTATTGAGCCCCCTATAACTATCGCTCTCCTGCACTTTGACCCTCCCTGTTGAACAACAGAGCCAGCTGTGGTGCCATCGCTCTGACTGCTGCTTACCCCTTCTAGTGGTCACTCATCTATCTGCCTACACCTCAAGTGTGACCAAGTAGTGGGAAATGTAGCAGACATAGTTGAGGGCCCTATTAACCATGGTGGTGGGGAATCCTCGGTTGAAGAAAAGCTACACTATTCTGGAAATTTGCATCATCAGAGCTGATGCGATGGAAGAACTGGGAAAATGGAATCCTTGTAGCGAGTAAGGAATGAGGAAATGAATATTAGTTGATCACCTGATGCCAGAACTGCTGGCAGAGAAATCAAGGGAAAAGTCAGAAATGGACACATTGTGAAACTGGGAAAAGGGTGGAAATTGGAAGCAAGTTGGAGATTTTTTTCCAATTCATGGTGAGAAAAGAAAGCAGCACTGGTACAATAATCAGTGTACCAGAAAATGTATTGAAGGAGGGAACCTCGGGTACGACAGGAACACGCAATGTTCAACATATCCTACAAAAAGGCAGGCATAGCTGGGAGCCACAGCAACATCACAGGAAATTAGATGAGTTAGAGGAGAAATTGCTCAATGAGAGAACACATCCAGCCAGGCAGGAGAGCGCGATAGTCGATGGAAACAGGTTTGCCCGCTGTTCAAGGTGAAAGCAGAGAGTCTTCAGACCATCCTGGACATTGGACGAAAGAGATATTTCAGGCTAAGAAATTTGAAACTTAAAATTATGGAGAGCATCAGAAGACTCATCGATGTAGTTAGGGAGAGACTGACAAAGGAGAAAAAACATAGAATAAAGGTAGGAAGAAATCAGTTCAGTGGGGCTGGAACAGACTGAAATAACAAGTCCACCAGATCATGGCCTTTTTAGAGAATTTAGGAAGTGTGGAGATGCAAGCTGTAAGGCATTGGAGAATTATGAGGTGGAAAGATTACTGAAGGTAATGAGATCATTTACTGTGCTGGAACCAATGGCTTGATGTTTGCTGGCAAGGCCATCGCCCAGAGGGAGCTAGGAGGACATTTCGGAGAATTGCGGTTCAGTTTGGTAGACCTATTCTCTACTTTTATCAAATTGCGGCTCAGTTTGGTAGACCTATTCTCTACTTTTATCAAATTTGCTATCCATTCAGCACTTTGTCTTCTGAAATTAGCAATAAGTGGAATGAAAGGGGGGAAAAAAATGTCCAGGTCCAAGAAATTGAATAATTAAAAAATAGGTATTTAAATTCCATTTTCCTTTGATTTCTTTAAGCAGATTAAACATGAGGGAAGTCTGTTCCTCATCTATAAGTATTATAAGCTTAGCCAATAAAAAAAACCCAAAGGAGACAGATAGGGTGTAAAGATTTGGGTGTGACTGGCCAAGGAGTCCTCTCCCGAATGCAAGGTTACTCAGGAACTGGGTAATGTATGTACCAAGGGAAAATTTTACCAATTTAGGGTGCTGTCATGGAAATGACTAAATTGGGGTTACCCATTTTTTGGATCTGTCTGAGCAATATGGAAAACTTTATGAAGGATTTGATGCTACCAATAGTTATGTCCAATTCTGAGGTGTTGAGAGCTAGGGGTCACAGTTTCCGAATAAAAAGTCAGCCATTTAGAACTAAAAGGGAGAAATTTATTCATGCTAAGAGTTGTGAATCTTTGGAATTTTTTACCTCAGAGGCCTGTGAATGCTCAGCTATTGAGTACATGCGAGATAGACATAGATACATTTTTGGATACTAAAGGATAGTGGAGTTGAGCTAAAAGAATGGTTATTAATGAATGGTGCAACCGGCTGGTAGGGCTCATTTTACTCCTGCTCCTATTTCTTACGTTCTCAGTCCCATGAAGTCATAGGTCAAATCATTACAGACAGAGTGGCCTCCATCAAAGATGCAACAGAACTCATGAAAAAGAGTTGGAGATAGTCTTAAGTGCGAAAGCTAGGCCAAGAAGAAGCTTTTGATACGTTCACTCAGGAGATATTTTATAGTTTTGGAAGTATTTCGGTTTGTAAAATTTTTATTCAGTAAACTGGAATATTTATTCCAGCATTTTTAGTTGTAATTAAGCAAGTTCCATAAAACAAGTTCTAAGTAACTGGAGAACAGTATTTTTACATGTCAGAACACTGAAAAGTGTCTAGTAAATATACCCCTATAAATCTGCAACTGAAACATCATCAGATACTGTCGTAATTATTTTTCTAACTTCCTCGTATTTTCACATATCTTTTCTTCCTGGTCTTTACCCACAACTGTCTTAAATTTTCACTTGAATTGACTGTCCATAACTGAGAAAGTGATGTCCTAATAATGCCAAACCTTGTCAAAGCTCAATTCCAAAAAGCTGTTAGGAAGTATCATGGAATGAATGTCCTCCTGGTGTTACTTTGCTAAGTTTAGCAACTGATAAGGAACTGGCCATCGAAAATATGACATTCTAATTCTCCTCTGCTGCAGCCTTTCCATTATCATTACTACTTACATGGAAACTTGTTTAACTATTCCTTGCTGAACAATTGACCTGCCGTTCAGATGATTAAAGTACAGTATTTAAATGAAATGAAGTAATAATAGTTCCCGTTTTCAGTAGCTAAAAATTATTGATTTACTCATTTAGATCAGTTGAACATAACTATTGAGAAAAAGAATTTTTAGATCAGGATAGGTTAAGATGCAAGAGCTTAATATTATTTCACCTTTGCAACTTTTCCCATTTTCTTGCAACAAGTACCCTCTAGGACATGCGCACTGGTAGCTCCCTTCTGTGTTCTTGCAGATGAAATTACAGGGGTTTGGTGCCTGCACACATTCATCAAGATCTAGAATTTAAGCAAATTATGAATGATAAACCTGCTGCTATGCATCAAAAGTGTCATGATTGTTGTTACAACAGAGAAAGAAAGTATTTTTACAAAGCTTCAAAATTAATCTTGCAACTATTAAGAAATTCACATTGAAATATTATCTGTCAGAAAGTACTGCAGGGAACATTCTGTGTTAAAGGTGATGATACACATACAACAGTTAAATGTGCTTTGCCCAATTAGATGCATGCTATTTAAGAGTAGAATATCTATCAATGTTAGACAAATATTGTTTTTTAAACTCAGCTTGCCTTCCTCTTAAAAAATAACATTCCTAAGGAAGGGCTAATACTTATCCAATTTACTGCAGTTGAGGCTTCCATCCCTTCGAGGCAGGAGGCTCCTTCCTCAAGAGCTGCTGCCCAACCAGAAGACCAGCAGCTCTTCAGTTTCAGCCAGAGACATCACTCCCGATTGCATTGCTGAAACTGCAGCAGTCTCTGGAATAGCAGCCATCGAGTGCAGGTAAGTGGGTTTTGGTGGTCACTAGCACCAATAAGGTAGACACCAGGGGGAGTCCTCTGAGCCACAGGGAGCAGAGACACCCCTCACATGAGCCTGCAGGAAGACTGCATCCCAACTATTTATTATCTGTAACTTGACTCTATTTACAATCTGGTTGAACCAAAAGATGCTTGATTGAAAACTGCCCATCATATACATGACAGACTGTCAATCATTCAATTCTGCCTTTATTTAATTATCACTTCTGATGAATCCCTACCCTTATCATCATCACGTAGGGGTCCCACTTCTTGTCACTACCCTGCCATCTGCTTGCCCAACTCCATCATTTGCAAACTCTATCACGGCATCCTATTCTCTTTACCCCTCACTCATGTAATTGTCAACTTTCACAGCCATCATATTGTCCTACTGAGTTCAACATCTTTGCTCTCATTCACAAATCTCACTATGGATCACCTTTGTCACCTTCTTAACTCTATTGGGGCACCAGGGAGAGCGGTTGGGTGGGGGAAGGGAAGAATTTTCAACTTAAATCCAGTGCCACAATAAATGCTGGTCCTGCTAACTCTAATCCAGTGCCACGTAAATGCTAGTCCTGCTAACTCTATGAAAATAATTATTTTTATAAAGTATCTCCACTGGTTAAGCATTTTAATATTTAGTACAATAAAGACACAGTACATGCTTCACTCAATTGAATGTTAAAATTGCCAATGGGGTCCTACAATGGCCAAGGACCACATTTTACCTATTTAAATAGCTTCTTGCCTGTTTTGTGCTGGAATACTGAGCATCTATTCAAAAGTTTCTCTGAAAATTGAATTAAACTGACAACCTTTCTCTCGTGGCTTCATTTTGTCAGGTGAAAATTGAGTGGCTAGCTGTTCAAACCTTCCCTCACTATCCTTTTACTATATTCTGGACACAGCTTTTGACCCATCAGTGGCACCGCCTACAGATTCTCCGCATTATCCTCTGGAACTCTATGTTAGCTGACATGAGGTTTAATGTGTTCAAAAATGAATGGCTACAATTCACGCATTAAATTCCTCATTGCTTCAAGCCATTATTTTCTTAATGTATCTTTACAACTCTGTATGATTTATATCCTAGCACCTATAAAATAATTTTTAAATACTTGCCCACACAAGATACGCCAGATAGGTCTGTGGTGTAACCAGTCTTGCACAGACATCGATATGATCCGACAGTATTAATACACTGTCCATTCTGACACAGGTTTGCAAGAACTTGGCATTCATCAATATCTGAAACAGAATAAAATAGGCTAGATGTAATAAAACTGGGCTAAAAGAACACAAAATAATTTCCTACCATTTTGTCCTGAAGATATTGATTGATGACGTGGTAGAATTCCGTTAGCGCAATTGCCTTCACCTTACCATTCCCAATTGGTTATTTCTCTTGTGTATGCAGATACTAGGTACTGGCAGACTATCTGACTATGAAGTATGCCAAACTGAACATGGAGTTCTATTTTGCAGTGACAATAAGGCCAAATATAGAATCCTATATCAACCAAGATCAGATAATTCAACACGCACCAAGGACTAAAATATAAGCTAAATATTGTGGATGCTAGAAATTTGAAATAAAAGTAGAAAGTGCTGGGAAAACTCAGAGGTCTGTCAGCATCTGGTGAGAGAGGAACAGGGTTAATGTTTTGAGTTGGATACAACTTTTCTTTGGAACTCTGTTTCACTTTCCTCAAATGCTGACTGATCTGTTTAGTTTTTCAGCTTTTCGGTTTTGATTACAAACAATGGACTAATCAGTGACCATCCTAATCAGTGTTATGGGTATGTTTGTGCAGAGACAAACATGTGTTTTTACATAAATAATGTATGATATCTTCATCAGAAAGGTCAATGCTCTGAAGTATTAACTCTCTCCACAAGAGAAAGAGCTGCCCAACTTATTGAAGATTTCCAGCATTTTCTGTTTTCATTTCAGATTTCAAGCATCTGCAGTATTGTTTTTGCTCTAAAATGCCATGTCTAGTATAATTATGTGGTGTAGAAAGGTGGGCAAACATCTATTAGAAGTTTACCCTTGACGAGTGAACTTGCAATGCTGCTATATGGTATCCATATTTAAAGATACATGACAGTTTTTAAACTTAAAGCAAAGCAGTAGCAAAGATTACCTTGCAAGATAAAATGAGTGAAGAACTTAACAGTGCAGCAAAAGTAAATGAAGGGAGTGCCAAGCCAAAGAGTTTCAAACTAGGTCGCCAACAAGAAATATGTCCAGAGAGGACTGTTCTGTTTGTTATTCCACAGCATGTTGCAGTGCAGTGCCTGAGAGCAGTTTGTCACAACAACATAAGAACATAAGAACTAGGAGCAGGAGTAGGCCATCTGGCCCCTCGAGCCTGCTCCGCCATTCAATGAGATGATGGCTGATCTTTTGTGGATTCAGCTCTACTTTCCGGCCCAAACACCATAACCCTTAATCCCTTTATTCTTCAAAAAACTATCTATCTTTATCTTAAAAACATTTAAAGAAGTAGCCTCTAATGCTTCACTGGGCAAGGAATTCCATAGATTCACAACCCTTTGGGTGAAGAAGTTCCTCCTAAACTCAGTCCTAAATCTACTTTCCCTTATTTTGAGGCTATGTCCCCTAGTCCTGCTTTCACCCGCCAGTGGAAACAACCTGCCCGCATCTATCCCATCTATTCCCTTCATAATTTTATTTGTTTCTATAAGATCCCCCCCTCATCCTTCTAAATTCCAACGAGTACAGTCCCAGTCTACTCAACCTCTCCTCATAATCCAACCCCTTCAGCTCTGGGATTAACCTAGTGAATCTCCTCTGCACACCCTCCAGTGCCAGTACGTCTTTTCTCAAGTAAGTAGACCAAAACTGAACACAATACTCCAGGTGTGGCCTCACTAACACCATATACAATTGCAGCATAACCTCCCTAGTCTTAAACTCCATCCCTCTAGCAATGAAGGACAAAATTCCATTTGCCTTCTTAATCACCTGTTGCACCTGTGAACCAACTTTTTGCGACTCATGCACTAGCACACCCAGGTCTCTCTGCACAGCAGCATGTTTTAATATTTTATAATTTAAATAATGATCCCGTTTGCTGTTATTCCTACCAAAATGGATAACTTCACATTTGTATTAATGGAACCTCCAGAACCAGAATTCAAATGAAGAAGATATTAGATTTGAAGATAGCAGCAAGTACAAGATGACTCAAAAATGTCATTTACCAAGTACCTGTGCTGACTATGAGTCCCTTTGCTTGTTTCCTTTCAATTATATCCGTAAGGCTGCCGTATAAATTGATTTAAACAAATTAACAACCTTTCTAATTCTTTCATGGCCATACAATAAGGTATAGCTTACCATTCTCACATCAAAATCTCCAAGGGACTGTTGTCCCAAATACCCTTGCAACATAACGTGGCATTATGATGTACATCATATATATCGGTGGCACGGTAGCACAGTGGTTAGCATTGTTGCTTCACAGCGCCAGGGTCCCAGGTTTGATTCCCGGCTTGGATCATTGTCTGTGTGGAGTCTGCACGTTCTCCCTGTGTCTGCATGGGGTTTGTGATGCTCTGATTTCCTCCCACAAGTCCCGAAAGACATGCTGTTAGATCAGGGGTGGGCAAACTTTTCCGTGCAAGGGCCACACTCAGAAATTCACAATTTTAAAGGGCCGCATAGTATATTAATTAATAGTCCCGGTTGTAACCAATTAGCGTGCGGCATATACCTCAGCGCTTCCCCCAGCGGCATCCTGCCTTTAGCCCTCTTTTTCTCTACTTTTCAAAAATGGTGCTTCACCCGGTTATGATTCTGGGCGCCTCATATAGAACATAGAACATAGAACAGTACAGCACAGAACAGGCCCTCGATGTTGTGCCGAGCAATGATCACCCTACTCAAGTCAACATATCCACCCTATACCAGTAACCCAACAGCCCCTCCCCCCATTAACCTTATAAAAAAAAAAATTTTTTTTTATTTAAAAAAATTTTTTTTTTTTTTTTAATGACTTGATCTTGGTGGGCCGCATAAAGACCTTTGGCGGGCCGCATGTGGCCCGCGGGCCGTAGTTTGCCCACCCCTGTGTTAGATGAATTGGACATTCTGAATTTTCCCTCTGTGTATCCGAACAGGACCATGAATGTGCCAACTACAGGCTTTTCGCAGCAACTTCATGGCAATGTTAATATAAGCCTACTTGTGACAATAAAGATTATTATTATGCACATCACATGCATAGAATGTAGGATGGTCATTTGGGTGTGATTGGGTACACTTTTCACACTTGAAACATCTCAATGTCACTTTGCTGTTTGGAGAGCAAACGGGCTCACAACATGATGTGGCAACCATACAGCAGAGAAGGGCCACCGCCTCCCACCAATTACATGACTTGATTGGTCTACACTGATCATTTTTATTTGTTCACAGGTATCAGCACTGACAGCAAGGCCTTTTGCTGTCATCTCAAACTGTGGTTCAGAATGTGACAAATTGTCTTCTTGAATTGCTGCAGTACACATGGTGTTCGTATATCCAGTGCTGTCAGGGAGGGAGTCCCAGAATTTGACCCAGCAACCGTGAATGTTCGGCCATGTAGTTCCAAGACAGGATGGTGTGTGTCTTGGAGGGAGCTCACAAGTGGTGTTGTTCCAAAGCATCTCCTGCCTTTGTTCTTCTAGGTGGCAGAGGTTACAGGTTTTGAAATTTCTGTTGAAAAAGCCTTGGCAAGTTGCTGCAGATAGTACACAATGCTGCCACTGTCCGCTAGTCGTGGAGGGAGTGAAGATCAAAGCTGATGGATGTGGTGAAAATCAAGTGGGCTGCTTTGTCCTGGATAGTGTTGAGCTTCTTGAGTGTTACTGGAGCTGCATTTATCCAGGAAAATGTAGAGTATTCGATCACAATCCTGACTTGTGCCTTACAGATGTTGGACAGGCTTTAGGGAGTCATGAGGTGAGAAAGTCACCATAGAATTTCCAGCTTTTGACCTGTTCTTACAGCCAAGTATTTATTTGGCTTATCCTGTTAAGTTTCCAAACAGAAAAGTAGCATTGAGAAGTTGTAAGTGGTAAGTTTCTAGTCAATGGTAACTTCCAGGATGTTTGTGGTGGGTGATTTAGTGATGATAATGTTTGTTGGCTATGGTCATTGCCTGGTATCTGAATGGCACGAATCAGCTAAGAGCAGCTAAACAAAATAATGCATTGTGAGGCTGGATTTCTTACCTTAACTCAGAACTAATATCATGCTTCTTTTTTGTTACGTCTTCACATGCTGCTCAGTAACTTATTGTTACACAAGGAACCAGCAAGCACAATTGCATGACACAAAGTACATTGCCACTGAAACATTTTTGAAGGTTTGTCTTGCAAACAGAATTTCAACTTTTCTTCCTCTCTTGTTTCTCCAGGCTTATCACTATTCCAGTACCAGTGTCCCCGAACAGGCGCCAGAATGTGGCGACTAGGGGCTATTCACAGTAACTTCATTTGAAGCCTACTTGTGACAATAAGCGATTTTCACTTCACTAGAACTAGCTAGAACTTCAAGGACAATTAAAGAAAACATACCTTATAGTACACTACCTTTATTCAAATCACCTAGCATAACCATCAGTACAGATAGATGCGACCTGTGGAATTAGGAAGTGAGGTTGAGAAGTTTGAAGCAACAGAAGCAGAAAGCGGGCGGAGGAGTAGGAATCTGAACGCAGAGCTAATTTTGATATCAATTGTGACGACTGGAAGACTTTAGGAATATTGAATTCTAAATATTAGGCAATTAAGGGTTAAAAGCCTGGAGTTAGAGTGTGTTTGACTGTAGTTGCCATTTAAAAAAAATAATAATTCTGTTTTTCAGGGCCTGGGTGCTTTTAGCAGCCAGAAGGTGAAATAGACAAAGGAATGTGCTTTTTAGTCTGGGCCAATGGACTGTGATTTGACTGGGAAAGTCCCTCGGGAGTTAATTTGCTTTGCAGCCTGCGGATATAATTTGTTTTTCAGCGTGGGGCGATGAGGTCATTGCTGGGTGGAGCCAAGGGATGCAGAGACACTGGGCGCGATTCTCCAATGTCACGCCGGTTGGGAGAATAGCGCCGTTTTTTCATGCGACGCCGGTCTGACGCGCGCCCGCTATTCTCCCAACCGGCCAAATTTCTGTAATCGTGTTTTGCGCGCAAAAACCACGGAGAATCGCCTGATGCAGCCAAAATGGCGATTCTCCGGCACCTCCACTATTCTCCAGCCCGGATGGGCCGAAGTCCCGACGTCGTGACGCCAGGTCACGCCGTCGCCGTCCACACCTGCTTTTTAAAGTTGCCAGCCAGTCGTGCTGGCTGACGAGGATTGAGGAGGTGAGCGGACCGTCCCGGAGTCTCCGCAAACTGGCGAAGGCATCCCCGAGAACGCTGCGGCCATTGGGAGGGGGGGGGGGGAAGGAAGAAGTGGGAGGGGGGAGAGCGAGTGGGGGGGGAGAGGGAGAGGTGGGAGAGCGAGTGGTGGGGGGGAAAGGAGATGTGGGGGGAGCGTGAGTGGGGGGGAGAAGGAGAAGTGGGAGGGGGGAGAGCGAGTGGTGGGGGGGAGAGAAAGAGAAGTGGGGAGGCAAGAAAGAGAAGTGGGGGGAGAAGGAGAAGTGGCGGGTGGGAGAGGGAGAAGTGGGGGAGAAATGAAATGAAAATCGCTTATTGTCACGAGTAGGCTTCAATGAAGTTACTGTGAAAAGGGAGAGGGAGAAGTGGGGGGGGAGAGGGAGAAGTGGGGGGGGAGAGGGAGAAGTGGGGGGGAGAGGGAGAAGTGGGGGGGAGAGGGAGAAGTGGGGGGGGGAAGAGGGAGACGTGGGGGGGAGAGGGAGTGAGTGGAGTGGGTTGTCCTCCCCCGGATGCAACATGTCAGCCGCCCTGCCATGGCAGGACGGTCACGAGGACACTGCTCACTGAGGCTGATCGCCACAGCCCACTGACGCACCGGTGAGGAGGACGTGTTGTTAACTGCCCGTTGGACGCAGAAAGTGACCAGGGGTTAGGCTGGCCCAGTGTCAGCAGCGCGACCAGGCCACCGGGACACACTGGTATCCCGTGTCAGGCAGCTGCCGAGGTGTCGACTAACTTCCGTCTAACATGTCGTTTCTCTGCCCCCCACCACCCTTCTGTAGGTGACGATAATATATTCGATCCGAACGGCTATGTTCAGCGCAGTGGTTGGGGCCGCTGCATTGCAGTTTGACATCCAGCAGCGTCCACAGCCACATCCCACAGTGGATGCAGGGGCAGCTGCAGCAGCAGAGGGAATGGCCGCGGAGTGGCCCGTCGTCGAGCAGCATGGGGGGGGAGGAGGAGTCAAGGTGACAGTGGCACTTAACATTTATGCGACCGGCTCATTCCAGTCTCCGAGTGGGGACCTATCTGGGATCTCGCAGTCATCGGTGCACAGGTGCATCCGGGATGTGACCGACGCCCTGTATGCCATCGCCGACCGCTACATCACCTTTCCCGAGGACCAAGCAAATCAGGAAGTACGAGCCCGTGGATTTGCCAACGTGGCCGGGATACCGATGGTCCAGGGGGTCATTGATTGTGTTCACGTCCCCATGCGCCTGCCTGCAGGCAACAGGGAAGTGTTCACAAACTGGAGGGGGACATACTCCATGAATATCCAGGTGGTATGCGACCCCCACATGAAGATCATGCATGTGTGTGCAAAGTTCCCAGGGAGTGTGCATGATGCGTACATTCTTGTGCAGTCATTCATCCCTGCTATGTTTGAGGGACGCCCCCTGCGGCTGAGGGGCTGGTTGCTGGGCGACAGGGGTTATCCACTGAGGTCTTGGCTGATGACGCCCATACAGAGGCCTCAGACCAACGCGGAGAAGTTAGTGGTGCATCGGACGCAGCACGCAGCACGCAGACACGACCCGGGTGCTGGTAATGTCCAGGAGGCTGCACGACGGCACCGCGAGGACAGCGGGCACGCGACGCCTTGGTGGCAGCAAGATTCACGCATCGCGTGTGACGGCATCGCCAGTCGTGCAGACAGTCAGCACACAACTGCTCCCCCCCGCGTACACTGCTCCACTGCTCGATCACCTTTACCACTATGGCACAACGGTATAGCACAACATTGATGGCTGTGTCAGTGGGTGTGATCAGTGCCATGTTGAATGATGACAGCCCACTCTGCGATGAGCTGTGAGTTCAGAATCGTTAGACAAAGTCTGACTTATGGGAAAAGCTGAACCATCCATCTCGGTGGTCGCTGAGTTCGTCAGGGACACTCCGTCATGTGCCCGGGTGGGGTAGTTGTGGGAGGGTGTGGGGGGGAGGGAAAGGACTGCACACCCGGCACCGAAGTTTCACTGCTCGTCAACCCCAGCGACACTCGGTCACCATTATGATCCCCGTGGCAACGGAAAAATCACAGTCTTACAAGTTAGGTGCAACAGTGAGTTTAATGGTGAATATTATGTACAGATGCCCTAGCCCCTACAACTAAACTGTGCCCTTCACCCGTGCCAACTTACTCTGTGTCCCTCTTCATTGCCTTATGGACCCTACCACTACGTCTAAGTGAATCCCCAGATGATACAGCAGGAGTGGAGGCGGACTGCTGAGAATAACCCCCTGCGATATGTCTCCCCGTCGGCACTCGTTTCCTGGGGCTGCCAGCTGCCCACGGGGGGAGGCCGAGCGTTCAGGGACGTCCCGTGATGGAGTTAATGGGACGGGCCCCAGAACCTCCTCCTCCCTCGGGGAGCCCGGCGGCCCCCGGGCCTCACTGTGGGACAGAGGTACGAGCTGGGAGGTGACCCGTCGCTCCACCGACACCTGGCGCTGCCAGTCCTGGAGGCCTGCAACCGTATCGACCAGGGTCCGAAGGTTCGCTGAGACGGAGTCCAGGGAGTGAGACATTCCCTCCAGAGACTGTGCGACCTCAACCTGTGAGTGCGCGACACCATCCAGCACGTGTGTCAGGCGGTCAATGCTCTCCGCGACTGACTGCTGGGACTGTGCCATGGCCTGCTGGGACTGTGCCATGGCGTGCTGGGACTCGGCCAGGGCCCGTAGCGCGCCGGCAATGTCGTTTTGACTCTGGCGCATTGCTGCCTGTGAAAGGGCAGCCCTCTCCAGGGCTGAGGATGATGCATGCACATTAAGCCCAACGCCTTGCAGAACCTGACCCATGGCCGAAACCATTTCACCCATTGCCTCGACCGTGGACGCCACCCGTGCGGTGTCGGCCTGGGTGGCTGCCATGAGCGGCACCACTCCCTGCTCCTGGACGCGGTTTGACTCCTCTAACTGCGTCTGCAGCTGCTGGACGACGGCCCTCATTCCATCATTGTGTCCTTGGGTTTCGAAATGCATTGGCTGTCCACGTGGGCCTTCCCGATGCCGCGCGGGAGCGGAGAATCGCGCCTACATTCTGAAAAGCTTTTAAGAGAAAGTTTTTAGAGAGAGGTGTTGAATTCTGATCTGCCTGATGCTGAGTCCACAATTCTCCCACAGTAAGATAGATTGAGAGCTGTATGCTTCTTTTCTTGTTGTTTAATGGGAAATTAAGCAGTAGTGTTTAAGGTGTTCTTTTTGGGTATGAGATTAAAAAGTTGAATATCGTAGCCATAATAAAGTTTTGTTTTAAAAATGCCAAAGCCCTATTCATGCAATCACTCTTGGAGCAAATCATTCTTTCCACAGAGTCTTACAAATAAACCAAAATATTGGGGCTTTGGTCCAGTATTCTAATCACTGTTGGGGTCTGGTCTGGGATCATTATACCATCCTTAGCTGCTAAGGTCAGTAAGCTGAACCTTACAGGCCAAGTTTATTAAAGACAACGGCTTTTGAGTGAGTTTGGCCATTGAAGTCCAGTTTGTTCTGCGAAAAATAAATTGTTCACCAGCTAAATAGCCTACCACAGAGCACATGGCAGCTCCAGGGCCAACCACAGTGAATTTAATCCAGGTGATTTGGATGGGGGGGGGGGGGGTCTCACCTATCGACTGGAGAACTGATGAGAGCCAAACATTACTGCCTTTGGGGAGGCCTCAGGCAGCTAAGTGGCCAGGAGTAGGGCTTCCTCAGCATGAAGTTGCCCAGGAGTGCAAATCCTGTGTGCGATTCCGTGGACAAAAATGAAAGTCCGCCTTTGGGCCCGTTTGGCGGGATTATAGGAGCAGCTGCAACGCTGCGAATTGACCCGCTATTCAGCGGCACTTTGCCGTATTTTGTGGTCTCGGGGAATTGCTCCCCGTCGAGGCGTCACTTTAGTCGATTTCCTGCTGGCGTGCAAATGGCTCCTCACAAATCAGAGTGCCAATTTGAACAGCAGCCCCAAGCTCCCCTCAACCCTTTTCAGGCCCCTCTCGTCACTCCAATGGATAAGGAACCCTCCCCCCACACTGGGCCCAAAACCTGGCAGTGTCAACCTGACACCCAGGCACTGCCAACATGCCAAGGTGCCCAAGTGCCAGGGAATGTCAAGATACTAACACCGAGGGTCTCTAATGGCCTGCAAGACCCCCCCATGTTTGTGTAGACCAATACTAAACGGCACCCTAGCAAGGTCTCGTCAACTCCCGGGCATTGGGTGAAACCGGCATCCGGGTATTTAAATTAGCCTAATGGCTTATTTAAATATGCAGATTATGCCAGGCAGAGTGAGTCGGGTGACCCGCGGTCGGCCCAGTGCCTGCCGTGGGAGCCCAATGTGGGTTGTCGCGTAATTTGCCCATTGTACTCAGATCCGGGCTGGATGCAATGGGGTTGCTGAATTGCGCCCCCCCCCACAATCTTCCAAGAACTGCTGACCAATCAGAAACTGTCAACCATTTAGTGAAGGCAGTGCAGTGATAGCTGCTGGCAATACACATTCCAGAGACTCAGGTCAGCAAGAGACCCAGACCACAGTTGACTTAGGGTGGCATGGGGTTCGTGGGGATTGGATCATTAGCTGGGGGCAGTGAAAGATCAAAGGGTGGGAAGGATAGTAAGGGAGGAGGGGTGGACCCTCTCTTCCTGATGCCTGGAACACCAGCGGCAACCCTAAGAGATCCTTAAATAGGCAATAAGGACCTCAACAGGCATTGGGGGTGGGCCATCCAGGGTGTTCCCTCCCCAGATTTTATTGGGTCAGAGGGTAGAGGGTGAGCAAGTCTCCACCTAGCACCCTCCTGCGTGATTAAATTCACCCCGCACAACATCGCTCAGAAGAGATCATTAAATTCTTACCCATGGGGTAAACTCTAAACTCCAGGATTCTGCATGTTAACAAATTTAACCTTTATTTGCGTAATTTTTGAAGCTCTAACAATGCAAAAGCTAGCAATATCAGTGGATATTCAGAGCCAAGATTCCTGATTGTGTTATATGAATGGGATCTCAGTGATTTGAGTCTCTCACTACATGCTGGAGGGTCTGTTTCTGGAGGGTCAGTCTTTTAAGTGGCTAGGTATGGCAGTCATAGACAACTCCCAAACATTATGGCCACACCATCTGTTGGCATGGCAATTGAGTTGTATTGCCATTCCACGCGAAGGTTCTTGGCCTGAAATCCAGGCGATCCCATCTCTCTCAGCCTTCCGACCCAAGCTGGGTGACATCCGAGTGGTGCAGTGCATCCCTAGAGCCTAGCATTGAGGGCTGTAGAGTCGCAGGTAAGTAAACCCCGCTTCCCTCTTTTTTTAATAGCACTAGCTGCCCAGTGTGTGGGGATGGGGGTGGGTTTGGGTTAGGTTGGGCTTTGGGGTGGGTGGAGGTTGGGATGGGTGGAGGTTGGGGTGGCGGTGAGAGTCGGGACTGGTGGTGACAGGGAGTTGGGGCAAAGATCTGCAGTTGGGAGAATCCCAGTGGGGGAATCCCTTGAGGTGGGCGAGAAGTACCACGGGGGGTTTTCAGGGAGTTCCATGGGGTGGGTTAGTGTCGCACATTACAATAGCTACCCAGAAGTTGGTCTTAATTCTTCTAGGTTTTTCTGGGTAGATATTGATGTAATCCAGTCGGAACCATTGAAAGTTTATGATTTTAATAGCGTTTTTGGAAAGTCCCCTGTACAGGACAATTACCAATTGTTACAGTATCAAACGCGATCTCGCGAGACGTTGCAATGTGAATCCCGCCCATTGTGGGCGGGGTCGCCTTTTGGCAATTCTGCATATTAGAGCGAGGCAGTAAGACTATCGCACCAGGCGCTCTAAGAAATCGCTTCGGGGGCTCTAGAGAGTGGAACGTCATGGAAAAATGGCATCCTGATCTCTCACTACGCTGGGGAATTCTGGCGAACAGAGCTCTCCACTGTACAAAATGGGATTATGTGTGGGTCATGGCCACGTGTTCCCCATTTAGGCCTCTTATACAACACCGGCTACATTGAATAGCCATGTGTTTCTTGCCATTGTGAGTGCTGGGAAACACGTGGCTAATTGCGCTCGCTAGGGGACTTTGTTCCCTTTTGGGAGAATTTCGCCCCATGAGTTGGAAACAGGCTCCAACATCGCAACATAGATTCTTTAACCTGCATTTTCCTCAAGGATAGCATCCACTAGGAGTCCATTTACCCAATGGTTCACAAATTAATATTTTACGTAGCTTCAAAGTTGTAAATTTATATTTGAATTTCATTTGCAAATAAAACCTGATAAAGAATCTTTGAAATACAGTAGCATTATTGTTTTGAGACATGATATTCTGATATAACAACTGGAAATTAGGATGACTAATTTCTTAGTTTTTATCTATCACTGCACCTATCCTGTGCCTGAGAAAAAAAGACTAAAAGGGGAACATTAGGCCCATTACTTCTATTATGAAAATCCAGAAAATAAATTTTCTGATTGCACTTAAGACGTGCAGTTATAAGTCTTTCCCCTCCATTTTTAGCTAGGATTTCTTTAGACCGTTGTGTTGTGTAGACCTTTCTTACAACCTTTATTAGCCACACATTCTTTGAATGTCTTGTCACAGCTGACACGGGGAATTTTGTACTCCCATTTTTGGGGGGTGGGATTGGTGGCTGGAGAGGGAATTCCCAGAAGAATCCCAATCCGTGGTTTACGTCGGAGGGATTTCCTGTTCCGATTGTCCTCACGGGAATGCTGATGTTGAATGTCGAAATCTCCATTTAAATAAGTTTAAATATAATTATCAGGCCTTTGATGGATCCCCCGTTAGATTGTCCATTCACATCGGAGTGCCAATCTTGCTCAGTCCCCCACAAAGTGCACCTGGTGAGCAGAACTCACCAAAGGTGCTCAGGTAAATTAATCCCTCAGGAGTGAGAGGGTCATGCACGGGCAGAGCCAATGTCCTGTGGCGGTATGTTAGTGGGTAGTTGGTTCCATTGCGGAGGGTGGGTATTCCAGGAAGGGGGGCTTTCTATTTTAAATTTTTTGTATCAGGGCGTGCTTTAAAAACACGCCTGATCTTTTAAAACCTAAGGTGCTGGCACCTGCCCCACCAGTGTGTTGCATGGGACCCGCTCGTTCACTTTTTTTCATGAAGACCCTAACAATGCGGTGGAGTATACCATCTTCAGCACCCCCCCCGCCTTTCATTCTTAATTTGGAAATGTTACATAATTTCTGCCAACCCACTTTTTTTTTCTTTTTATAAATTTAGAGTACTGTGATGAATGGTATCGGTAACTGCTGTAACTGTACCTTACCTTTAATACATTGGCCCTTTAAGACCGGGCTTGGAACCCTGGGGGACTCTGCCTCTGGCTCTGCCCCCAGGAAACGGTATATAAGGTGATGCTCACTGGACAGCATGCTGTGACCGAGCCTGACACTGAAGTTCGGCAGACCCCTGCCCCCACTCACGGTATGCAGCCTGGCAACATTCAAAGTTGCACCACCCCCCCTCTTCGTGACCCTCACTCCCGACTGTAAGCCCGTAGCCACTAGGAGTCGGCGGTACAGTGCCCAAGACATCACTTTTATCAAGTCAGAGGTTCAGAGGCTACTAAAAGAAGGGGTCATAGAAGCCAGCAACAGCCCTTGGAGGGCTCAAGTATTGGTAGTCCGCTCCGGGGAAAAGCAACGAATGGTAGTGGATTATAGCCAGACCATAAACCGCTTTACACAACTCGATGCGTACCCACTTCCCCGCATAGCGGAAGTGGTGAATCAAATCGCCCAGTATCGGGTATTCTACACGGTCGACCTAAAAGCAGCCTATCATCAACTCCCTATCCGCCCAGAGGACCGCCCCTACATGGCTTTCGAAGCAGCCGGTTGGCTGTTTCACTTCCTCAGGTCCCTTTTGGTGTCACAAACGGAGTCTCCGTTTTCCAGAGGGCGATGGATCAAATGGTGGACCAGTACGGCTTACGGGCTACCTTCCCGTACTTGGACAACGTCACCACCTGCGGCCATGACCAGCAGGAACACGACGCAAACCTGAGGAAGTTCCTCCAGACGGGGTCCTAGGCCCAGACCCCGACCGCATGCGTCCCCTTAAGGAACTCCCCCTCCCCCATAGCCTCAAGGCACTCAAACGGTGCTTGGGGCTTTTCTCCTATTACGCGCGACCACTCATTAAGACCACGGTTTTTCCCCTGACGGCTGAGGCCCAGTCGGCTTTCCGCCGTATCAAGGCCGACATCATCAAGGCCGCCATGCACGCGGTGGACGAAGCCATTCCCTTCCAGGTAGAAAGCGACGCATAAGACGTCGCCCTGGCTGCTACCCTCAACCAGGCGGGCAGACCAGTAGCGTTCTTCTCCCGAACCCTCACCGCCTCGGAAATTCGGCACTCTGCAGTCGAGAAGGAGGCACAAGCCATAGTGGAGGCCGTGCGGCACTGGAAGCACTACCTAGCCGGTAGGAGGTTTACCCTTGTCACCGACCAATGGTCGGTTGCCTTTACGTTCGATAACGCACAACGGGGCAAAATAAAGAATGACAAAATTCTGAGGTGGAGGATAGAGGTCTCCACCTATACGTACGATATTAAATATCGCCCGGGGAAGCTCAACGAGCCCCCGGATGTCCTGTCCCGCGGCACGTGCGCCAACGCGCAAAAAGACCGCCTGAGAGCCATCCATGATGACCTCTGCCACCCGGCTTGCCCATTTCATCAAGTCCCGCAACCTACCTTACTCCACAGAGGAGGTCAAGGCCATGACTAAGGCATGCCAGATCTGTGCAGAGTGCAAACTGCACTTCTATCGACCAGACAGGGCTCA
Source organism: Scyliorhinus canicula (assembly GCF_902713615.1). Classification (NCBI taxonomy): domain Eukaryota; kingdom Metazoa; phylum Chordata; class Chondrichthyes; order Carcharhiniformes; family Scyliorhinidae; genus Scyliorhinus; species Scyliorhinus canicula. The sequence goes on along the minus strand of NC_052169.1, from coordinate 19,100,586 downwards.
CCTGATAAAGGCCTCTGGGCCCTTTGAGCGACTAAGTGTGGACTTCAAAGGGGCCCTCCCGTCCACCAACCGCAACATCTATTTTCTCACCGTCATCGATGAGTTCTCCCGATTCCCTTTTGCGGTCCCATGCCCCGATATGACCTTGGCCTCCGTGATCAAGGCACTGCATAGCACCTTCACACTGTTTGGTTTCCCCGCTTATATCCACAGCGACCAGGGTACATAGTTCATGAGCAATGAGCTGCGTCGATATCTGCTCAGCAAGGGCATCGCCTCGAGCAGAACGACGAGGTATAACCCGCGGGGAAACGGGCAGGTGGAGAGGGAGAACCCGACAGTTTGGAAGGCTGTCCTCCTAGCCCTACGCTCAAGGAGCCTCCCAATCGCCCGCAGGCAGGAGGTCCTACCCGATGCCCTACATTCCATTAGGTCGCTCCTCTGTACGGCCACGAATGAGACCCCTCACAATCGTTTGTTTGTCTTCCCCAGGAAGTCCACCTCTGGGGTCTTGCTTCCACGCTGGCTGATGACTCCGGGACCAGTCCTACTCCGGATACACATGAGGAGCCATAAAACAGATCCGATAGTCGAGAGGGTCCAATTGCTACACGCAAACCCTCAATACGCCTACGTCAAGCACCCCAACGGCAGGCAGGACACCGTCTCCCTGCGAGACCTGGCACCTGCTGGCTTCCCCACCGGCCCCCCCTCCTACCGATGCTCCCCTCCCCGCACCAACTGCCGACCCCGACAGCGCCCCCCCCCCCATAGCGCCCCCTGCCCCCCAGCCAGCGCCAATCACCCTAGTCACCCCCGATAACCTCCCCCCCCGCTCCAAAGCGGGCAAAGGCTCAGCCAACCGTGCTCCCGGATATACCATCACCGAAACCAACCATATCCACGGCACCACCACCGGAGCGGAGAAGGTCAGCACGGACGGTCAGACCACCCAAAAGACTGAACTTATAACTCCACTTTCACCCCCGACGGACTATGTGTTTTTTTTAAACAGGGGGTGAATGTGATGAATGGTATCGGTAACTGCTGTAACTGTACCTTGCCTTGAATACATTGGCCCTTTAAGACCGGGCTTGGAACCCTGGGGGACTCCGCCTCTGGCTCCGCCCCCAAGAAACGGTATATAAGGTGATGCTCACTGGGCAGCATGCTGTGACCACACTTCACGGCAGTTGTCCGGTTCTCTGGTAATTAAAGCCTTTGAATTACCAATCTTCTCTCCTGTGTCGTAATTGAGGGTATCTCAAGTACCCAATTAATTTTATCCAATTAAGGGGCAATTTAGCGTGGCCAATCCACCTAGCCTGCACATCTTTGGGTTGTGGGGGCGAAACCCACGCAAACACGGGGAAAACGTGCAAACTCCAGACGGACAGTGACCCAGAGCCGGGATCGAACCTGAGACCTCGGCGTCACAAGGCATCAGGGCTAATCCACTGCGCCACCGTGCTGCCCCAACCTTCCACTTTTTATTGCAGCAAAGAGTGTATAAATCAGCAGCCAATTGTGAGAAACAATGTTAGAAAAGCTTTGTTTTCAGGAGTAGTTTATGCTGGAATTCATTCATGGCCTTGCCCCTCCCCATTCCTATAGCCTCCTCCAGCCAGATAATCCCCTCCCCCAATTCTGTGTTAAATTAAATGTTTTCCTTTTGTCCAGCAAATCATCTTGGGAAGCATACGAAAGCTGTTTAGATGTACATTGTTACTGCTGCTCTTTCTTCTAAATATCAGAAAATAATTGCAAAAAAGAAAACACTGAACTTTTTCAAATTTAAAAACTATTTTGATCTAAAAGCACTACGCATGAATTATTCCATTCATCATTATCAATATGGTATAATATGAAGTGTATTATCCAAGGTATAAACATAAGCCAAATCAATGAAAATATCATGCAGCATCTCTGATCCAGGCTATAAATTACCGTTTCCATCTGTGGTGTAACCAGGTCCAAGCGGACAGAGTTTCTTAAAGAGGCCTGTTCCTGGAAATGGGCAGATTTCACATTGTGTGCCCCAGCCACGTCCACCATCACAGCAGCACTCGGATTTTGTAACAAGATTTCGACTGCTGGAGGCCATCTGACACATAGTCTGTAGCACTTCCACAAAACAAAAACCTTTGCGGGTGTCTGCAAGAAATTAAGTACATCAATATGCAAAGAATCATTATAAATTACATTCCATTAATAATGCTGTGGAATCTTTTACCCACCCTTTGTGTCCTAAAAGGTTAAGTGGGGGTTGCTGGGTTACGGGGATAGGCTTGAGTAGGGTGATCTTTGTAAGGGCCGGTGCAGACTCGATGGGCCAAATGGCCTCCTTCTGCACTGTAAATTCTATGATATCTTAGTTAATTCTGCCAGTTATCCTCATCGATTTAATTAGATTTACATTTGCATGGAGATCTACCTTTCTTTCATTTCCCCCAGGTTTTGAACAATATTGCCAATATTGCATCTGAAACAGTTAATAACGATTTTTGAAATGGTTTATGAATTTACAAAGCACTGATTCCGTTAAAATTTCACACTTGTAATTCAATTTAATAGCTAATAATAATTCATGTTAACATCAACTATAATTGCCTTCTCCAAAAAAAGGACTGAATATAAAAACTTCAGTTTCATGTGTTTAAGAATTGTACAGTAGGCAGATGTCACTACTATTTTATGATAAATCTATCCATCTATTACAGATTTTTTTTAAAAACAAAGGAATCATTTGGTTTTTAGATTGCTTCCTAATGGTGCTTAATTTAGTTCAAAAGTTGCAAAGAAACAAACGAGCATCCACAAAATTAGAACTATGATGGAAATAATGAACCAGTACAATTTGAACTTTTTAAACTTGGGTTAGTATTCATGTTTGCTAATTACTTGACAGTTCTGCCTTATTGAAAGAATTAGTGTGCTCCAGGTTAGTACACTGTCCTTTCACCTTAAGCAGCAAAGTTGTAATCTGGATCAAAGTGAGAGTTAAAAACTCTGCTGAGTTGTAAATCAGGTATGTGCGGACCTGGATTTTGCATTAAAAATGATAGTGCGGCTGTCAACACTAATAAAAAATAAATAAGACAGCAACATCCAGTAGCCACACATGCAGTTAAATGCAAAATTCAGGAAGCTGTTGTCCAAGTAGCACTCTCCTCCAGAAACTTTGTTGTAACACAATCTTCCTGTATTGGTATTGAAATATGGGTGCCATAAAATTGCAGTATTGCGTGATAGATATACACTCAACTCACTAAAATGTTAGGTATTGTCTATTGAAGTGTACGTGAATGTTTAATGGTGGGGTAAGTCTTAATTACTCACAACCTCTTTGGTACTGAAAATGATTGTTTATAAGTGTAGGGTCTCATTGTTTCATGACTTGGCACAATAATGTAAAACATATGAGGAGTAGGCCAGCTGGCCCCTTGAACCTGCTCATCCATTCAATAAGATCATGGTTGGTGTAATTGTGGCCACAACTTCTCTTTCCTGCCAGTCCCTGTAAACATTGACTGCCTTACATATAAAAAATCTAAATCAGCTTTTAACATATTCAGTGATCCAACTTCCACTGCTCTCTGGGTAGGAAATTCTAAAAGATTAACAACCTTCTAGATTCCGTTTCATTTCTTTCTTTACAAAGAATGATATGATAGAACAATTTAATGGCCAAAATTCTCCCCTCGCGATGCCTCAAACACAAACCATGATCAGGCAGAGAAGCAGGCATTGGCCAACATAGAGGTCTGCGCCCGGGATCAATTCGGGCGCCATACTCTGCTTCCTTGCAGGTGGCGATAACAAGGTTTCTGCCCTGCACTGGTGGCAGCATGCAAAACTGGCATTTGCATGCATTTAAATGTGATTAGCAAGTTGGGAGTTGGACACTGTATGCTCCGCTCCTCTCAGGCGGACGTCTCACAGGCGTGAGTTATTACAAGTATTTACAAACGTGGACTGGGCACCAAGGCTGGGGAGGAGAAGCGGGAGGCTAAAAAAACACTGGAAAATCATTGCAAACTGGTGGGCTTGCTGGGGGTTGGCTGCCCAGGCCAATTGGGGGGGAAGTAACAGTAGTGAGTTGGTGCCAAGTCGGTGGATTTGGGGTGCCCCCCTCGGGATTCGGGTGGCCTGGCTCAGACCACCATTTCTGCAGTCTGTCTTGTACATGCTACTTGCATGCTCCCGGCTGCTCACACTGCTGAGTGCTGCCTGTGTCCTTTAAATGCTCAGAAGTGTGTCCAGCTGCAGCTCCTGTTAGACCGCATGACGGCTCTGGAGCTGCGGATGGACTCACTTTGGAGCATCCGCGATGCTGAGGCGGTCGTGGATAGCACGTTCAGTGAGTTGGTCACACCGCAGATTAGAATTGGTGACGGAGACAGGGAATGGGTGACCAAAAGGCAGAGAAAGAGCAGGAAGGCAGTGCAGGTGTCCCCTGCGGTCATCTCCCTCCAAAACAGGTATAGCGTTTTGGATACTGTTGGGGGAGATGACTCACCAGGGGAAGGCAGTAGTAGCCAGGCTCATGGCACCGTGGCTAGCTCTGCTGCACAGAAGGGTGGGAAAAAGACTGGCAGGGCTATAGTCATAGGGGATTCAATTGTAAGGGGAGTAGACAGGTGTTTCTGTGGTCGAAAACGAGACTCCCGAATGGTATGTTGCCTCCCGGGTGCTCGGGTCAGGGATGTCTCCGATCGGCTGCAGGACATACTGAAGAGGGAGGGTGAACAGCCAGTTGTCGTGGTGCATATAGGCACCAACGATATAGGTAAAAAAAGGGATGAGGTCCTACAATCAGAATTTAGGGAGTTAGGAGATAAGTTAAAAAGTAGGACCTCAAAGGTAGTAATCTCAGGATTGCTACCAGTGCCACGGGACAGTCAGAGTAGAAATTCAAGAATAGTCAGAATGAATACGTGGCTTGAGAGATGGTGCAGGAGGGAGGGGTTCAGATTTTTGGGACATTGGAACCGGTTCTGGGGGCGGTGGAACCATTACAAACCGGATGGTCTACACCTGGGCAGGACTGGAACCAACGTCTTAGCTTTTGCTAACACTGTTGGGGAGGTTTTAAACTAATGTGGCAGGGGGATGGGAACCAGATTAGGAAGATAGAGGTCAGTAAAGAAGTAGCAACTAAAGCCAGTAAGGTACGAGACAATAAACTCAATGTGACTAAGGGGAAGAGTAGACAGGGAAGAGATGATGAACGCAAAGGTAGTCTGAGGTGCATTTGTTTTAATGTGAGAAGTGTAACAGGTAAGGCAGATGAACTTAGGGCTTGGATCAGTACCTGGGAATATGATGCTATTGGTATTACTGAGACTTGGTTGAGGGAAGGGCAGGACTGGCAACTGAATATCCCAGGGTATAGATGCTTCAGGAGGGATAGAGAGGGAGGTAGAAGGGGTGGAGGAGTTGCATTACTCGTCAGAGATGATATCACAGCTGTGATTAAGGAGGGCATGATGGAGGATTCAAGCACTGAGGCAATATGGGTGGAGCTGAGAAATAGGAAGGGTGCAGTAACATTGTTGGGACTTTACTACAGGCCTCCCAAAAGCGAGCATGAAGTAGAGGTACAAATATGCAGACAGATTATAGAAAAATGTAGGAGCAATAGGGTGGTTGTGATGGGAGATTTTAACTTCCCCAACATTGAATGGGATTCGTGTAGTGTTGGAGGCGTAGATGGAGCAGAGTTTGTAAGGAGCATCCAGGAGAGTTTTTTAGAGCAGTATGTAAATAGTCCAACTCGGGAAGGGGCCATACTGGACCTGGTATTGGGGAATGATCCCGGCCAGGTGGTTGATGTTTCTGTCGGTGATCACTTTGGGAATAGCGATCACAATTCCGTAAGTTTTAGAATATTCATGGACAAGGACAAGAGGGGTCCGAAAGGAAGAGTACTAAATTGGGGAAAGGCAGAGTATAACAAAATTCGGCAGGAGCTAGGGAATGTGGATTGGGAGCAGCTGTTTAAGGGTAAATCCACATTTGAAATGTGGAAGTCTTTTAAGGAAAGGTTGATTAGAGTGCAGGACCGACATGTTCCTGTGAAAATGAAAGATAGAAATGGCAAGATTAGAGAACCATGGATGACGGGTGAAATTGTGAGACTAGCTAAGATGAAAAAGGAAGCTTACATAGGATCGAGGCAACTCAAAACTGATGAAGCTTTGGAGGAATATCGGGAAAGTAGGACGAATCTCAAACGCGCAATAAAGAGGGCTAAAAGGGGTCATGAAATATCTTTGGCTAACAGGGTTAAGGAAAATCCCAAAGCATTTTATTCGTATGTAAGGAGCAAGAGGGTAACTAGAGAAAAGATTGGCCCACTCAAAGACAAAAGAGGGAATTTATGCTTGGACTCAGAGGAAATGGGTGAGATTCTTAATGAGTACTTTGCATCGGTATTCACAAAGGAGAGGGATGTTGAGGCTAGGGATGGATGTTTAAATACTCTCGGTCAAGTTGTCATACGGAAGGGGGAAGTTTTGGGTATTCTAAAAGACATTAAGGTGGACAAGTCCCCAGGACCGGATGGGATCTATCCCAGGTTACTGAGGGAAGCAAGGGTCGAAATAGCTGGGACCTTAACATATATCTTTGCAGCATCCTTGAGCATGGGTGAGGTCCCGGAGGACTGGAGAATTGCTAATGTTATCCCTTTGTTTGAGAAGGGTAGCGGGGATAATCCAGGGAATTATAGATCTGTGAGCGTGATGTCAGTGGTAGGCAAACTGTTGGAGAAGATACTGAGGGAGAGGATCTATTCACATCTGGAAGAAAATAGACTTATCAGTGATAGGCAGCATGGTTTTGTGCAGGGAAGGTCATGTCTTACAAACCTAATAGAATTCTTTGAGGAAGTGACAAAGTTAATTGATGAGGGAAGGGCTGTAGATGTCGTATACATGGACTTTAGTAAGGCGTTTGATAAGGTTTCCCATGGCAGGTTGATGGAAAAAGTGAAGTCGTATGGGGTTCAGGGTGTACTAGCTAGATGGATAAAGAACTGGCTGGGCAACAGGAGACAGAGAGTAGTGGTGGAAGGGAGTGTCTCAAAATGGAGAAGGGTGACTAGTGGTGTTCCACAGGGATCCGTGCTCTGTTGTTTGTGATCTACATAAATGACCTGGAGGAAGGTATAGGTGGTCTGATTAGCAAGTTTGCAGATGATACTAAGATTGGTGGAGTTGCAGATAGCGAGGAGGACTGTCAGAGAATACAACAAAATATAGATAGATTGGAGAGTTGGGCAGAGAAATGGCAGATGGAGTTCAATCCAGGCAAATGCGAGGTGATGCATTTTGGAAGATCAAATTCAAGAGCGGACTATATGGTCAATGGAAGGGTCTTGGGGAAAATTGACGTGCAGAGAGATCTGGGAGTTCAGGTCCATTGTACCCTGAAGGTGGCAACGCAGGTTGATAGAGTGGTCAAGAAGGCATACAGCATGCTTGCCTTCATCGGCCGGGGTATTGAGTACAAGAGTTGGCAGGTCATGTTACAGTTGTATAGGACTTTGGTTCGGCCATATTTGGAATACTGCGTGCAGTTCTGGTCGCCACATTACCAGAAGGATGTGGATGCCTTGGAGAGGGTGCAGAGGAGGTTCACCAGAATGTTGCCTGGTATGGAGGGTGCTAGCTATGAAGAAAGGTTGAGTAGATTAGGATTGTTTTCATTGGAAAGACAGAGGTTGAGGGGGGACCCGATTGAGGTCTACAAAATTATGAGAGGTATGGACAGGGTGGACAGCAACAAGCTTTTCCCCAGAGTGGGGGTGTCAGTTACAAGGGGTCATGATTTCAAGGTGAGAGGGGGAAAGTTTAAGGGAGATGTGCGTGGAAAGTTTTTTACGCAGAGGGTGGTGGGTGCCTGGAACGCTTTACCAGCGGAGGTGGTAGAGGCGGGCACGATAGCATCATTTAAGAAGCATCTAGACAGGTATATGAATAGGCGGGAACAGAGGGAAGTAGACCTTGGAAAATAGGAACAGGTTTAGATAAAGGATCTGGATCGGCGCAGGCTGGGAGGGCCGAAGGGCCTGTTCCTGTGCTGTAATTTTCTTTGTTCTTTGTACGTTTGGAATTTTCTAGCCCAGAGGGTTGTGAATGTGCCATCATGGAATATGTTTAAGGCTGGGATAGAAATATTTTTGGTCTCTCAAGGGGTATGGAGGAGTAGGCAGGAAAGTGGAGTTGAAGCACGATATCACCCATGATTATATTGAACAGCATACTTCATGAGCTCAAATGTCCTCTCCCGCTCCTTACTCTTATGCTCTCATGAATACCTCACAATGACTGTTAATAACAGACTGTTTTGCCTTTAATCTCACTGAGCATTTTAGGGTGTATACTATACATCTTAGTTGATTTCTGAGCACATTAATCATAGGTCCTTTTTGTAAATTACGTTGAAAGTAATTTTGTCTTCTTGCTTAATCTTCTTGTTGCGAGCCTCTCTCTTGTGATTTACCTCATTCTGCCAACTCTTACACAAATGTATAAAAGTGGGGATTCAGCTGAATTTCTAGTGAAATTATGGCGGTGCAGCAAAACACACTAATAAATTCAGTAGTTCTATTAAAATTACATTGGCCACTAAGACTAATAATGCTTATCTTATAATTAAAAAAAAAAATCAAACTCACCAACACATTCAGTTTGCGTGGAACTAGCCGTGAATCCTTCACTGCAGTCACACTTGTAACTACCAGCAGTATTAATGCACCGACCATTTTCACAAATGCCTGGTTTGGTGCGACATTCGTTTTCATCTGAATTAAGAAGGTATGGCAATTATTTGTCACGGCATATTTCAAAAATGATCTCAAGTATATTATAAGCCAAAGAGTCAATTAGTTATAAAGACTTATATTGTTACCTATGCACCCTTCACCATCCGGCGCACGCACTAATCCAGCTGGGCAGATACACATGAAAGTTCCAATCAGATTCTTGCACATCATTCCTCTTGATGCACAGCTATCAAGCTGTTCCTCACATTCATTCTGATCTGTAAAAATGTGAAGTTTTTGGTGACTGACATTAACATTATAGGTACTAACTTAAACAAAATGTGCAGGAGTGACAAGAGTGCAGGAATCTCCAACTCAGGATATGAACTTGTATTATGCTTGCTGTGAATTAGTCAGTTACTTGTGCATCAAATGTGTCAGTTTGGATCAGCTGTTAATGTTTCTGTCAGAGTCAGAATGTTTTATTTTTAAAACTGTCATAACCCCCACGACAAAATCATTATTGATCTCCTGTGGGGCCCATTAAGTACGAGCTTCCCAAGTAGGGAGCGGCGGTCCACTAAGCTGGGGCTCATTAGAACTGAGCATAAAAGCTGGCCCAAGCAGGGACCAGCATGTTGGTTGTCCCAACAGGGACTGTGATTGTGGATAGTTACTGCTGTGGGCAGATTTTGAAAAGTAAAATAAATCTTTCCCTCCCTACCGCTCATTTCCTTGGTCATTAAACTGGTGACGAGGAAAAAGTAGACTTCTGACTTGCTTTTCAATATGCCGAGCCACCCCTGAAGCCGATTGTGCAGAAATGTAAGGACATAAGGTTTGAAAATGCCGACGTTTGGCAAGCTAGAGGCCTTTGACGCAGGCCTGGAAGATTGGGGCCAATACCCAATGAATGAGGTATTTCTTTCAGGCCAATGGTATCTTGGGTGGAAGACTGTCAAAGTGATTCTCCAGACAGCGTGCAGGGCTCCAGCTTTTGGAATTACAAGGAGTCTTACCCGACCAACTTCACTGGACTCGTTGGACGAGTTGGTTGCACTAGTGGCTGAACATTATGATCCAAAACCTTCCGTTATAACGCAATGCTAGAGGTTCAATGAGGTCTCTGGGTAAGTCGGTAACTGACTTTTTGACCTGCCTTAGGCAGCTGGCAGAGCACTGTGAGTTCGGACTGCCCTCTCGTAAATGTTGAGGGATAGGCTTGTTTGTGGAATAAATAACAAGGCCACGTTTGGCTTCAAACGGGCCACTGAGTTGTCACTATCCCACGGAAATGCGGAGAAAGGAGTCCATTCCTTGATCCGCCCTCCGTATCGAGTTCCCACAACATCACAGGGCAGTGTCAGAGTGGCCAAATCACCTCCCAAGAGGCAACACAAGGTGCAATTCCACAGTGGGGCCCAGTACTCAGGAGCCGCTGCAGACCTGCAGGATACCTCCCCTGAGGACAAAGGGGAGAGCCAACCAACTTGCCAGATGTGAGGACGGAGAATAAGTGTTGGTCAAAACATCCAGAACTGGTGAAGAGAATGCTGCCAATGGGCAGCCGATGAGGCCACCACGAGCCAGGGCCTTGCACGCGGCCCCACCTGAAGATGACAGTATGATGCAGCTGAACTGTGTCACGGCCCCAAAGGTGGCGTTGATCTAGGTCACACTGCAAGTGAATGGGCATCCTCTGGTGATGGAGATGGATAAGGGAGACGCTGTCTCCATAGTGGACCAATAGACCTTTCACTGTCTTCGTACAGGGATCTTACCACCGTGAGATGCCAAGGCTCGGTTGGCAACCTATACAGATGAACTGCTGAGCATCGTTGGGGACCACCGATGGAATGAACAGTTGCTGTAGTTCCCCCATGCGTTCATTGGCTCCGGTGATACAAGGACAGCAGCAATCGGTCAATCTACCCTTGTCGTGGTGCAGGGACCAGGGCCCAATCTGCTGGGGCATCACTGGTTAGGAGTCCTCCGTTTTGGTTGGCAACAAATTTTCCAGCTAAGCACCAGAAACTTATGAAGTCCTGGGCAAGTACCCTGAAGTATTCCAGCGACAGATATCTGCGCAGAATAAAGGAGCCAAGGCTCGTATATACGGGGCTGTACCCAGGTATTTTAGGGTAGGGTCTGTTCCCTACGTCTTACTCGCCAAAGTTGACTCAAAGCTGCAGTGCCTACAGGATCTGGAAATCATATGCCCTGTACAGTTTGTGGAGTAGGCCAAACCCTTGGTATCAGTTATGAAGCTGGACAAGTCTATCTGACTCTGTGGAGATTACAAACTCACATGAACAGGGCTTCGTGCCTGGACTGTTATCTGATGTCCAGGGTGGAAGATTTAGATGCAAAGTATGTATTCAATTGCTCAGCCATTTCTTTGTCCCTTATTATGCATTCCGCTGTTTCTGTCTGCCATTTCTCTTTACCAATCTCTTTCTCTTCACATATCTATAGAAACTCTTAGTGTGAGTCTTTATGTTCCCTGCAAGCTTCCTTTCATACTGTTCTTCCCCCTTCTTAATCAATCCCTTCGTCCTTCTTTGCCGAATTCCAAACTGCTCCCAATCCTCAGACCTATTATTCTTCTTGGCCAATCTATATGCTTCTTCCTTTGTAATCCCATGGATTACCCTCTTTTGCTTTTACCCCATTTTGCTTTTGTGCCAGACAAGAATGAACAGTTGCTGTAGTTCCCCCATGCGTTCATTGAATGTTTGCCACAGCCTATCTCCACTCTCTATCACTCTCCCCACTCTATCAAGGCCAACTCATGTGTTTCTTTACACAGCTCGATATGAGCCTTGTCTACTTGCACTTGGAACTGGACTCCGCATCCAGGAAATGCGCAACTATAAACACACACAGTGGGTTATTTAAGTACACCCACCTCCCATTCGGGCTCTTGTCAGCGCTGGCAATCTTCCAAAGAGTACTGGAAGGTATTCTTCAGAAACTACCAAAGGTAGCTGTATACTTAGATGACGTCATCATCACGGGTGCCACCAACAAGTACACAGAGAAAAACCTGGAGGAAATGTTCAGACGGTTCTCCCAAGTTGGGGCCCGGCTGAAGAGGGGTAAATGCATGTTCATAGAATCCCTACGCTGCAGAAGTAGGTCATTCGCCCATTGAGTCTGCACCCACCCTCCGAAAGAGCACCTACCAGGCCTACGCCCCTGCAACCCCACTTAACCAATGGACACTAAGGGGCAATTTAGCATGGCCAATCCACCAACCTGCACAACTTTGGACTGTGGAAGGAAACTGGAGCACCTGGAGAAAACCCACAAAGATACATGGGGAATATGAAAACTACACAGTCACCTGAGGTTGGAATTGGACCCTGGTCACTGGTACTGTGAGGCAGCAGCGCTAACCACTGTGCCACTATGCCGTTCAGAGCGGTAATGTACTTTGGGCACAGGGTGACAGAGATAGCCTACATGTACCCTGTGAAGGAGAAAGTTCAGAACATAAAAGGGGTCCCAACTCTTAGGAATGCCACCAAACTCTGGTCATTCTTAGGGGTGGTGAATTATTATGGGAAATTTATCTCAAACCTCGCCACATACTGTTAAAGAAGAACCAGAAGTGGGTTTGAGGTGCCTGACAGGAAGAAACATTTTCTCGGGTGTAGAAGAGTCTATCGTCCTTGCAGCTCCTCACCCATTACTAGCTCGACTGCTAGTTGTGACTTGCGATGGCTCCCCTTTTGGATCTGAGTAGTGCTGGCCCGCAGATGGGATGACTGGCAGCTGCGGGACGACGCTGTGCACAAATAGAGAAGGCGGCTTGGCGGTGATATTTGGGGTCAAAAAGTTCCATCAGTACGTCTGTGGGTGATACCTCTATTGTGACCGATCAGAAGCCGCTGCTGGGCCTCTTTAAAGAGGACAATGGATTCCATCCTTCGCATCGGCAGTTTTATTCGCTGCATATGAGTGCTCGTTCCAACAGTGTCCTGGTACACAGATAACCCATGCTGACATCCTTAGCCGTCTCCTGCTGCCAGAGTCTCCCATCCCCATCAGTGGCTAATGAAGTAGTGCCGACACTAAATTTTATGGATACTCTGCCATTGACAGTTGTTCAAATTCTAACACGGACTTAATGGCGAAGCTCCGCCACACGCTATTAAATGGCTGATTACAATGGACACCCCGATAACCCTGCAGCCCTATGTCCAGAAACTCCCAGAGCTAAGTGAGGAGGATGGTATCATACTGTGGGGAGCTCACATGATCATCCCACGTGGGAACATTGAGCAAGTCGTACACAGTTGCTTGGCATGTCAGAGTACCAAATGCTCCCACCGGCGGCCTCACTTCATCCCTGGGAATGGCCAGGGCACCCCTGGGTGAAGCTGCATGCTGGTTTTGCAGGGCTTTTCATGGGGTCCATGTTTCTCATTAAAGTGGACGCTCACTTGAAATAGCTTGACATTTATAAAATTACCTCAACGACGCAAAGGGCCACTACAAGAAGCTGATGTGCTCGTTCAGTAACCACAGGATCCCTGAAGTCCTGGTGAAGGACAACGGAACGTCATTCGTGCAAAGAGTTTGCCGCATTCACTAAGCTGAACGGAATCCAGCACATCAGAACTGCCCCGTACCATCCCTCAATCAACGACCTGGCTGAAAGGTGGTTCAGGCATTCAAAAGAGGCATAAAGAAGCAGACCATGGGCTCCATAAACACCCGACTGGCACGGTTTCTTTTTAATTACAGGATTACGCTGCACGTGACAACGGGGGTGGGACCATTAGAACTGCTGAAGGGCAACAGGCTCAGGACACGGTTAAGCCTGACTTTCCCAAACCTGGGTGGGAAAATGGAAGTGCAGCAAGAAGTGCAGAAATAGAACCATGACCATTGGGCGCAAGTTCCAATTAGGGGACACAGTCTACACCTTAGCTTTGGAGATGGGCACTCTGACTCCCTGGAGTTATAATTGAGAGAATGGAGCTGGTCTCCTATGAAGTCAAATCCAAGAGAAAATCCAATGAAAACACATGGAAGACCTCAAGAGATGTCCAACAAGAGACATTGATGCCTCCGCCATGCCAGGAACTATCCCTCAGCCAGGAAACCCAACTGATCATAGCCCATCGACCGAATCAGCAGGAGGATGGCGACTCTGGATATGGATACAGAGGCATCTACGCAGACGGATAATGATGTGTCTGGGGCCAAGGTTTCGTCACCAGCCCTCCAGAGGTCAACTAGAAAAACACAGTTGACCAACCGGTATACACCACTCGACTCTGACTCCGCTGCAGGCAAAAGCTCAGAGTGTGCAAAAGCAGAAAGGAAGCCCCCGCAGATGACGCAGAGGAGGAACGTTTGGACTTGGGGTGGGGGGGTAGGGTGTTCTAATTCCCATGAGGAAATCATTTTTGATCTCCATGTGGGGCTCATGGAGTACAAGCTTACCAGGTAGGAGGCGGAGGCCCACCCAACTGGGGCTCGTTATAACCGAGCATAAAAGCTGGCCCGAGCAGGGACAACCGGCATGTTTGTTATCCCAAAGAGGACCGTGATTGTAGATAGTTACTGCAGTGGGCAGATTATTGTTAAAAGTAAAATAAATATTTTCATTCCTACCACTGGGTTCCTTGGTCATTCAAACAAAACAAATTATTAACTCAAGCACGTAATTAGGTCGACATAGAGAGAATATGGCATTTCTTTGGAGTTTTATTCTTTCAATGAGATCTAACATAAAGGTCTCATCTACCTGTACAGATAGACACTGTCCACACTATTCACAGCTCGCATTCTAGGAGTTCTGACCAACATTCTTCCCTTAACCAAAGTAGATTTAAGGTCATTCTTATTGCTAATGGTGGATACCAACTTTGCTCAAATTACATCAGTGATCACTTAATACATAATTTATTTCATGCAAAATGCCTTAAAATACCTGTGTTAAGGTACTGTATAAATACAAATCTTTCTTTAAATTTCTTGTATATTTAACAATTAACATTCACATTTCCCCTTTCTAAATCACTGGTGAACTTGTAAAATCTTCAAAAAGAGAACTTAAAAACTACAATGTTATTTTGTGCAACCCATTATCAACAGAGCTATGAAATTTATTCTATTGGTTATAAGTTAAGTTTAGAATTTACATTCAGTTTCAGTACAAAGTGGTCATTTGTAAATCCTGGGTTGCGTGTTTCACGAGTTGCACTGTCTTTATCATAGAATTTACAGTGCAGAAGGAGGCCATTCGGCCCATCGAGTCTGCACCGGCTCTTGGAAAGAGCACCCTACCCAAGGTCAACACCTCCACCCGATCCCCATAACCCAGTAACCCCACCCAACACTAAGGGCAATTTATCATGGCCAATCCACCTAACCTGCACATTTTTGTGACTGTGGGAGGAAACCGGAGCACCCGGAGGAAACCCACGCACACACGGGGAGGATGTGCAGACTCCGCACAGACAGTGATCCAAGCCGGAATCGAACCTGGGACCCTGGAGCTGTGAAGCGATCGTGCTATCCACAATGCTACCATGCTGCCCCATGGTTCAAATGTGACACAGAAAAATTTCACATTAGTACACAAAATCAATAGAAATTGAGAGATGTAAAGTGAGCTATTGACTATTATTCACCCATTTTATACCATTGTGCAGAATTAATATCTACTCCGGGGTGAGGTCTTGTCCTTCTGTGACTATAAAGTGGACATATCTGCAGAAAGCCAATATAGATGAATAAAGTAGTAAATGGAAAAAATGCACTGGGACAGATGAATAGTTCATCAATAGCTGGGAATTTGTTCTCAGTTTGTAGAGAATACAGAGTTTGTTTTCTATATAAAATCGAAGCAGTCCAAGTTTGGTATTAGCACAAAGTTCAAAAAAGAAAATAGTTTTGCTTTTCACAATATGATGAGCTTAAAAGAGAAAGTCTTCAAATATTAAAATTGAAATTTATACTAACCTCGGCACATCTTCCCATCTTGTCTCAGAACATAGCCAGCAGGACATTTACATTCATATCCTCCGAAGGTATTAACACAACGGAATGCACAAAGCAAAGGATTTTGCGCACATTCATTGATGTCTGGTAGTGGAAAGAAAAAAAACGAGATTTTTTTCCCCCCGCAAACACTAAAATGTGACAGAATTCCTGCTATTCAATTTATGTAGCCTTTTCATTTCCTTTATTACCTATATCACCTCCTTTCTGTTGAAGGTGTTGACTAACATTGGGCATGATCATAAAATATTCGCAGCTATCCACTAAGGCTGGGTTTCCCAAACTTTTCCAGCTGTGGAACCTTTAGTTCCCCCAAAGGTACTGAAGTAACTCCTGAGAAACAGTCTTATCATATTGAAGACTTCATTCCACAGAAAATGGTTATTATATACAAACAAAAACAAACTTAAAAATGTTTCTATGTCTTATATGTATACATTAATTGTAATAAAAAAGTTCAGTTATTCAATAAATACTTCCAAGTCTGACCATCATTTTGTAATTCTTAATGGAAGCCCCCACTCTGTCCCTCACCCATCCCCACTCCGATCTCTGTCCCTCACCCATCCCCACTCCGCTCTCTGTCCCTCATCCATCCCCACTCCACTCTCTGTCTCTCACCCATCCCCACTCCACTCTCTGTCCCTCACCCATCCCCACTCCACTCTGTCCCTCACCCATCCCCACTCCACTCTCTGTCCCTCACCCACCCCCACTCCACTCTCTCGTCCCTCCACCCATACCCCACTGCCATTTCTGTCCTCCACCCATGCCCCCTCCACTCTCTGTCCCTCAACCACCCCCACTCCCACTCTCTGTCCCTCACCCACCCCACGTCTCTGTACCTCACCCACCCCCACATCTCGGTCCCGCACCCACCCCACTCCACTCTCTGTCCCTCACCCATCCCCAACTCCACTCTCTGTCCCTCACCCATCCCCACTCCACTCTCTGTCCCTCACCCATCCCCACTCCACTCTCTGTCCCTCACCCATCCCCACTCCACTCTGTCCCTCCCCCATCCCCACTCACTCTCTGTCCCTCACCCATCCCCACTCCACTCTCTGTCCCTCACCCATCCCCACTCCATTCTGTCCCTCACCCATCCCCACTCCACTCTGTCCCTCACCCATCCCCACTCCACTCTCTGTCCCTCACCCATCCCCACTAACCCTCTCTGTCCCTCACCCACCCCCACTCCACTCTCTGTCCCTCACCCATCCCCACTCTATTCTGTCCCTCACCCATCCCCACTCCACTCTCTGTCCCTCACCCATCCCCACTCCACTCTCTGTCCCTCACCCACCCCCACTCCACTCTCTGTCCCTCACCCACCCCACTCTCTGTCCCTCACCCACCCCCACTCTCTGTCCCTCACCCATCCCCACTCTCTGTCCCTCACCCACCCCACTCCACTCTCTGTCCCTCACCCATCCCCACTCCACTCTCTGTCCCTCACCCATCCCCACTCCACTCTCTGTCCCTCACCCATCCCCACTCCACTCTCTGTCCCTCACCCATCCCCACTCCACTCTCTGTCCCTCACCCATCCCCACTCCACTCTCTGTCCCTCATCCACTCCACTCTCTGTCCCTCACCCATCCCCACTCCACTCTTTGTCCCTCACCCACTCCACTCTCTGTCCCTCACCCATCCCCACTCCACTCTCTGTCCCTCACACATCCCCACTCCACTCTCTGTCCCTCACCCACTCCACTCTCTGTCCCTCACCCACCCCACTCCCCTCTCTGTCCCTCACCCATCCCCACTCCCCTCTCTGTCCCTCACCCACTCCACTCTCTGTCCCTCACCCACCCCCACTCCGCTCTCTGTCCCTCACCCACCCCCACTCCGCTCTCTGTCCCTCCCTCATCCCAACTCCACTCTCTGTCCCTCACCCACCCCCACTCTCTGTCCCTCACCCACCCCCACTCCACTCTCTGTCCCTCCCCCTCCCCCACTCCACTCTCTGTCCCTCACCCACCCCCACTCCGCTCTCTGTCCCTCCCCCATCCCAACTCCACTCTCTGTCCCTCACCCACCCCCACTCTCTGTCCCTCACCCACACCCACTCCACTCTCTGTCCCTCCCCCTCCCCCACTCCACTCTCTGTCCCTCACCCATCCCCACTCCATTCTCTGTCCCTCACCCACCCCACTCCCCTCTCTGTCCCTCCCCCATCCCAACTCCACTCTCTGTCCCTCACCCACCCCCACTCTCTGTCCCTCACCCACCCCCACTCCGCTCTCTGTCCCTCCCCCACTCCGCTCTCTGTCCCTCACCCACGCCCACTCCGCTCTCTGTCCCTCCCCCATCCCCACTCCACTCTCTGACCCTCACCCACCCCCACTCCACTCTCTGTCCCTCCCCCACTCCACTCTCTGTCCCTCACCCATCCCCACTCCATTCTCTTTCCCTCACCCACCCCACTCCCCTCTCTGTCCCTCACCCATCCCCACTCCATTCTCTGTCCCTCACCCACCCCACTCCACTCTCTGTCCCTCACCCACCCCCACCACGCTCTCTGTCCCTCACCCACCCCCACTCCGCTCTCTGTCCCTCCCCATCCCCAACTCCACTCTCTGTCCCTCACCCACCCCCACCCCACTCTCTGTCCCTCACCCACCCCACTCCACTCTCTGTCCCTCACCCACCCCCACTCCACTCTCTGTCCCTCCCCCTCTCCATTCTGTCCCTCTCCCTCCCCCACTCCACTCTCTGACCCTCACCCTCCCCACTCTCTGTCTCTGTCCCTCACCCACTCTCTGTCTATGACCCACTCTCTGTCTCTGTCCCTCACCACTCTCTGTCTCTGTCCCTCACCCACTCTGTCTCTGTCCCTCACCCACTCTCTGTCCCACACACTCTCTGTCCCACACCCACTCTCTGTCTCTGCCCCTCACCCACTCTCTGTCCCACACCCACTCTCTGTCTCTGTCCCTCACCCACTCTCTGTCCCACACCCACTCTCAGCCTCTGTCCCTCACCCACTCTCTGTCCCACACCCACTCTCTGTCCCTCACCCACTCTCTGTCTCTGTCCCTCACCCACTCTCTGTCTCTGTCCCTCACCCACTCTCTGTCTCTGTCCCTCACCCACTCTCTGTCTCTGTCCCTCACCCACTCTCTGTCTCTGTCCCTCACCACTCTCTGTCTCTGTCCCTCACCACTCTCTGTCTCTGTCCCTCACCCACTCTCTGTCTCTGTCCCTCACCCACTCTCTGTCTCTGTCCCTCACCCACTCTCTGTCTCTGTCCCACATCCACACTCTGTCCCACACCCACTCGCTGTCCCTCACCCACTCTCTGTCTCTGTCCCTCACCCACTCTCTGTCTCTGTCCCTCACCCACTCTCTGTCCCTCACCCATCCCCACTCTCTGTCCCTCACCCACCCCACTCCACTCTCTGTCCCTCACCCATCCCCACTCCACTCTCTGTCCCTCACCCATCCCCACTCCACTCTCTGTCCCTCACCCATCCCCACTCCACTCTGTCCCTCACCCATCCCCACTCCACTCTCTGTCCCTCATCCATCCCCACTCCACTCTCTGTCCCTCACCCACCCCCACTCCACTCTCTGTCCCTCACCCATCCCCACTCCATTCTGTCCCTCACCCATCCCCACTCCACTCTCTGTCCCTCACCCACCCCCACTCCACTCTCTGTCCCTCACCCATCCCCACTCCATTCTGTCCCTCACCCATCCCCACTCCACTCTGTCCCTCACCCATCCCCACTCCACTCTCTGTCCCTCACCCATCCCCACTCCACTCTCTGTCCCTCACCCACCCCCACTCCACTCTCTGTCCCTCACCCATCCCCACTCCATTCTGTCCCTCACCCATCCCCACTCCACTCTCTGTCCCTCACCCATCCCCACACCCACTCGCTGTCCCTCACCCACTCTCTGTCTCTGTCCCTCACCCACTCTCTGTCTCTGTCCCACATCCACACTCTGTCCCACACCCACTCTCTGTCCCTCACCCACTCTCTGTCTCTGTCCCTCACCCACTCTCTGTCTCTGTCCCTCACCCACTCTCTGTCTCCGTCCCTCACCCACTCTCTGTCCCACACCCACTCTCTGTCCCTCATCCACTCTCTGTCTCTGTCCCACTCTCTGTCTCTGTCCCACACCCACTCTCTGTCCCTCACCCACTCACTGTCTCTGTCCCACACCCACTCTCTGTCCCTCACCCACTCTCTGTCTCTGTCACTCACCCACTCTCTGTCCCACACCCGCTCTCTGTCCCTCACCCACTCTCTGTCTCTGTCCCACACCCACTCTCTGTCTCTGTCCCACATCCACTCTCTGTCTCTGACCCTCACCCACTCTCTGTCTCTCACCCACTCTCTGTCTCTGTCCCTCACCCATTCTCTGTCTCTGTCCCTCACCCATTCTCTGTCTCTGTCACTCACCCACTCTCTGTCTCTGACCCACTCTCTGTCCCTCACCCACTCTCTGTCTCTGACCCTCACCCACTCTCTGTCTCTGACCCTCACCCACTCTGTCTCTGTCCCTTACCCACTCTCTGTCCCTCACCCACTCTCTGTCTCTGTCATTCACCCACTCTCTGTCTCTGTCATTCACCCACTCTCTGTCTCTGTCCCTCACCCACTCTCTGTCTCTGTCCCTCACCCACTCTCTGTCCCTCACCCACTCTCTGTCCCTCACCCACTCTCTGTCTCTGACCCTCACCCACTCTCTGCCTCTGTCCCTCACCCACTCTCTGTCCCACACCCACTCTCTGTCTCTGTCCCTCACCCACTCTCTGTCCCACACCCACTCTCTGTCCCTCACCCACTCTCTGTCCCTCACCCACTCTCTGTCCCTCACCCACTCTCTGTCCCTCACCCACTCTGTCCCTCACCCACTCTCTGTCTCTGTCCCATACCCACTCTCTGTCCCATACCCACTCTGTCCCTCACCCACTCTCTGTCCCTCACCCACTCTCTGTCTCTGACCCTCACCCACTCTCTGTCCCACACCCACTCTCTGTCTCTGTCCCTCACCCACACTCTGTCTCTGTCCCTCACCCACTCTCTGTCTCTGACCCTCACCCACTCTCTGTCTCTGTCCCTCACCCACTTTCTGTCTCTGTCCCTCACCCACTCTCTGTCTCTGTCCCTCACCCACTCTCTGTCCCTCACCCACTCTGTCTCTGTCCCTCACCCACTCTGTCCCTCACCCACTCTCTGTCTCTGACCCTCACCCACTCTCTGTCTCTGTCCCTCACCCACTCTCTGTCTCTGACCCAATCTCTGTCTCTGACCCACACTCTCTGTCTCTGACCCACTCTCTGTCTCTGTCCCTCACCCACTCTCCGTCTCTGACCCACTCTCTGTCTCTGTCCCTCACCCACTCTCTGTCCCTCACCCACTCTCTGTCTCTGTCTCTGACCCACTCTGTCCCTCACCCACTCTCTATCCCTCACCCACTCTCTGTCCCACACCCACTCTCTGTCTCTGTCCCTCACCCACTCTCTGTCCCTCACCCACTCTCTGTCCCACACCCACTCTCTGTCTCTGTCCCTCACCCACTCTCTGTCTCTGTCCCTCACCCACTCTCTGTCTCTGACCCTCACCCACTCTCTGTTTCTGTCCCTCACCCAATCTCTGTCCCTCACCCACTCTCTGTCCCTCACCCACTCTCTGTCTCTGTCCCTCACCCACTCTCTGTCCCTCACCCACTCTGTCCCTCACCCACTCTCTGTCTCTGTCCCACTCTCTGTCCCTGTCCCACTCTCTGTCCCTCACCCACTCTCTGTCTCTGACCCACTCTCTGTCTCTGTCCCTGACCCACTCTCTGCCCCACACCCACTCTCTGTCCCTCACCCACTCTCTGTCCCTCACCCACTCTCTGTCCCTCACCCACTCTCTGTCTCTGACTGACTCTCTGCCCCATACCCACTCTCTGCCCCATGCCCACTCTCTGCCCCATGCCCACTCTCTGTCTCTGTCCCTCACCCACTCTCTGTCCCTCACCCACTCTCTGTCTCTGACCCACTCTCTGTCTCTGACCCACTCTCTGTCCCTCACCCACTCTCTGTCCCTCACCCACTCTCTGTCCCTCACCCACTCTCTGTCCCTCACCCACTCTCTGTCTCTGACCCACTCTCTGTCTCTGACCCACTCTCTGTCCCTCACCCACTCTCTGTCCCTCACCCACTCAAATGTTATAACCCTGACTCATTCTTCTGCTCCCCCTCTCCAAATGCCTACTTCAGTACTTCTACTAATAATCTTTATTCGTCTTTTGGGACTTGTGGGAGGAAACCGGAGCACCTGGAGGAAACCCACTGTCATGGTTTACATTAATTTGGGTAAGTCAGATTAAGGATGAACTCAGGACCTCCCTGGACAGTGTGGCTCATTGCCACAAGTGGATTTACTCATTACATAAATTGAAAATCATAATTTTTATCATATTCTCCATGTGAGTAATGAGGAAGAAAAAAGCTTACCTTCACAAGTAATCATTGGTCCTGGTTCAAAGCCTTCTTCGCACGCACACTCAAATCCTCCAAACACATTAGTACATGTGCCATTGCCGCAGGGATTACCAACAGAACATTCATCTGTGTCTGTTGTATGCAAAATAAAACAATAAAAGTGAACTGACAGCTTGAAATTTCAGGAGCCCCATTACATTGGAAAATTACAGTGGATTGGAATTTACACTCACCAGTCTGCTCCAATTCGAAATAATCCCTGAATTCAAGGGAAGGGGTTCAATGCTTAATAGGGTGAGTACCCATGCTATTTTGTGTGTTTTTCAATAGCAGGCCAGGAATTTTTATGAAGCAGATTACTCCTTCTTTGGATAAAGGAAGATCATGGAAACCATGGCCCTTCGGATGAAACTAGCATTCTGATTTACTTTTCTGTCAGTCTTTAAGTCATCTTTGTCTACAGGAATAGTGCCAGAAGACTGGAGGATAGCAAATGTTGTCCCCTTGTTCAAGAAGGGGAGTAGAGATAACCCCGGTAACTATAGACCAGTGAGCCTTACTTCTGTTGTGGGAAAAGTCTTGGAAAGGTTTATAAGAGATAGGATGTATAATCATCTGGAAAGGAATAATTTGATTAGAGATAGTCAACATGGTTTTGTGAAGGGTAGGTCGTGCCTCACAAACCTCACTGAGTTCTTCGAAAAGGTGACCAAACAGGTGGATGAGGGTAAAGCAGTTGATGTGGTGTATATGGATTTCAGTAAAGCGTTTGATAAGGTTCCCCACTGTAGGCTATTGCAGAAAATACAGATGCATGGGATTCAGGGTGATTTAGCAGTTTGGATCAGAAATTGGCTAGCTGACAGAAGACAAAGGGTGGTGGTTGATGGGAAATGTTCTGAGTGGTGTCCAGTTATTAGTGGTGTACCACAAGGATCTGTTTTGGGGCCGCTGCTGGTTGTCATTTTTATAAATGACCTGGAGGAGGGCGTAGAAGGATGGGTGAGTACATTTGCAGATGACACTAAAGTCGCTGGAGTTGTGGACAGTGTAGAAGGATGTTACAAGTTACAGAGGGACATAGATAAGCTGCAGAGCTGGGCTGTCAGGTGGCAAATGGAGTTTAATGCAGTGAAGTGATTCATTTTGGAAGGAATAACAGGAAGACAGAGTACTGGGCTAATGGTAAGATTCTTGGTAGTGTGGACGAGCAGAGAGATCTCGGTGTTCATGTCCATAGTACCATGAAAGTTGCCACCCAGGTTGAGAGGGTTGTTAAGAAGACGTACGGTGTGTTAGCTTTTATTGGTAGAGGAATTGAGCTTCGGAGCCATGAGGTCATGTTGCAGTTGTACAAAACTCTGGTGCGGCCGCATTTGGAGTATTGCGTGCATTTCTGGTCGCCACATTATAGGAAGGATGTGGAAGCATTGGAAAGGGTACAGAGGAGATTTACAAGGATGTTGCCTGGTATGGAGGGAAGATCATATGAGGAAAGGCTGAAGGACTTGAGGCTGTTTTCGTTAGAGTGAAGGTCAAGAGGTGACTTAATTAAGGCATACAAGATGATCAGAGGATTAGTTAGGGTGGGCATTGAGAGCCTTTTTCCTCGGATGGTGATGTCCAGCACGAGGGGACATAGCTTTAAATTGAGGGGAGATAGATATAGGACAGATGTCAGAGGTAGGTTCTTTACTCAGAACGTAGTAAGGGCATGGAATGCCCTGCCTGCAACAGTAGTGGACTCCCCAACACTAAACGCATTCAGATGGTCATTGGATAGGCATATGGACGATAAGGGAATAGTGTAGAGGGACTTTAGAGGGGTTTCACAGGACGGCGCAACATCGATGGCCGAAGGGCCTGTACTGCGCTGTAATGTTCTATGTTCTAAATCAACACACCTGCCTCAGGCGCACTGTATATTGTAGTCAAAGATGGCACAACTGTTCGGATTCCAGGCACGTGACTTCACATTGCCAGTTCTGACCTTTTATCAGTAAGACAGTATAAAAATATGCGTGTTTGTGGGGGAGGGTGGTGGATGAAAGAGAGGTAGATACAAGAAGTGTCTGGTCCCAGGAATTCAAAGCACCACTGTATTAAAATTGCTGAACATTAGTGTATGTGTTTTCAGTCTCCCTCCAGTGAGATTCAAATTGTTATTTATATAGCACAAACAGTTGCTAATGTGAATGATGCTGGATGGAAGAGTAATTAGTCCTCTTACCTCAAATTCTAGACAAGGTTGGAATGACCTCTTTCCAGTACTAAGTCACAGATTAAATAATATTGATTGTGCCATTTGCTTTTGTGTTGCAAGAGAACTTACCTACACATTTGATTCCACTGTAATCAATACTGAAGCCGAATGGGCATTCGCAGCGGAAAGAACCATCAGTGTTGATGCACTGTCCATTTTTACACATTCCTGGTTCTAGAGCACATTCATCCAGATCTTTCATCAAAAGAAATGTGGGAGTATTATTGGAAATATAATCATGGCAGTTATAACTGGTTCTCATTTAAAACAATTCTGTAACTAAAAAGTAAAGCCTTGTATTACACAGCTCATAAAACAGTGAAATCTGCTTATAGCAATCTTGCATAAAGTCTAGTTAAAATTCACTTTCTATGTAACTGATAGATTAACCTTCTCCTAATAGTGTAATTAACACTCCATTTACAATGGCAATTTAAGAGGTATAGTCTACTATCGTTCAGCCACTTGAAACATTTTACACTGATTCAGGAGAATCTCAGCATACACAAAAATCCCTCAATTCTGTTTTATGCACCATTCATTCGGTTATAGAAAATTCTCTCAGAACAATAATTTATTTTTTCAGTCAGGTTAACAACCAAAAGAGTGAGTAGTTATAATTGAGAATTAAGCAATTTCATGTTTAACGCACTGCCTCCAATAATTTAGTTTATTACTTGTCAATTGCTGGCACTCTGATAATTATTTTGATCGGAGTATATAAAAAGATCAAATCAGGTCTTACCTACATGCGAACCATCCACGTCAATGCGAGTTCCAACTAGGCCACTAGGGCACAGTTTTCCAAATGCATCTAGAATGCAATTTAAAAAAGACCAAACAAACTCAGTTTACAAATGGATTTGTGAACAATTTATAGCTTATCGTACTGTTCAAAATAAATTGGAAGGGCATTATATAGCATATTATTTGTTTTGTTTCATTGCTGATAAATTCATTTCCAATTACAGTAGATATTAGGGGCGAGATTCTCCGCTGCCCACGACGGGTCGGAGAATAGCGGGAGGGCCTTCCCGAGAATTTTCGCGGCCTCCCGCTATTCTCCCCCCCCCCCGGCCTCTCGGTTTTTTACGGTGAACAGCGATTCTCCGCAGGCCGGTGGACCGAATACCGCGGAGTTTACGGCCGTTTTCACGGCCGCGTTCACACCTGCTTTCAGCGTTCGTGAAAACGGCCGCAAAGTGCCCGTCCCGGACAACCATGGCACCGATTGGCACGGCCGCACCACGGCCGTGCCAAGGGTGGCATGGGCCTGCGATCAGTGGGCATCGATCACGGACAGCGGGTCCGATACCCGCGCACTATTTGTTCTTTCGCCGCCCCGCAGGATCAGTCCGCGGTGTGGCTGAGGGACATGACGACCCGCGCATGCGCGGCTGACGTCACCGTTCGCGTCAGCCGCCGTGACTCTTGGCGGGCGGAGTTAGCGACGTTTGCTAACTCCGCGTCGCCGTGATTACCCCCGGCCCCGATACTAGCCCCGCCCGGGGGGGAGAATCGGGTCCCAGGACGGAGCTCCGAGGCTGGCGTGAAACACGGCCAGTTTCACGCCAGCCTTCACGGCATGCCGGATTTGCGGAGAATTGCGCCCTAGATTATTCATATAATTGTGTAAAGGAAACCAAAATGGAAAACCCAAGCAAAGGTGTTCCAGATATGAAATACTGATTTGATTCGACACAATAGAAATATTCATTTGTCAAGACATTTCAGGTACATTCCAGACAATTTTGGAAAATTCAAGATCCTTTTGTTTTTGTCATCTGATGCTATCATAAGGCTACTACCGTTGGGGTCATTGGGGGTTTAGTTCCAGTTGTCATGGGACGTTCCATTAATATCTCATGCGGGGTTAAACCCGTATTACACTGATTTCTCAGGGCATACATTACTATGGGTATGGCATCTGGCATAGCAGCCCATTTTGTTGACACACTTTTGTAACTGCAGTTTTAATTATTCCATCCGTCCGTTCCACCATTCCTGAGGATTGTGGCTGATATGATACACGCAATTTCCAATCAAATCCCATGGTTTCTGTTAGGGCTTTGGTCAATTTGCTAGTGAAATGAGTTCCCCTGTTACTGTTAATACCCATTTGTATCCCAAACCTAGGTATTATTTCCTTTAACACTGTTCTAGCATCGTCTCTTTTGGTCGGAAAAGCCTCTACCCATCGGGAAAACATGTCCACTATCACCAGCATGTATTTAAATAATTTAGCCATCACCACGTGTCCAAAATCTATCTGCAAATTTTCAAAAGGCATTTCGGGCTGTGGGAGATAAGAACATAAGAACATAAGAACTAGGAGCAGGAGTAGGCCATCTGGCCCCTCGAGCCTGCTCCGCCATTCAATTAGATCATGGCTGATCTTTTGTGGACTCAGCTCCACTTTCCGGCCCGAACACCATAACCCTTAATCCCTTTATTCTTCAAAAAACTATCTATCTTTACCTTAAAAACATGTAATGAAGGAGCCTCAACTGCTTCACTGGGCAAGGAATTCCATAGATTCACAACCCTTTGGGTGAAGAAGTTCCTCCTAAACTCAGTCCTAAATCTACTTCCCCTTATTTTGAGGCTATGTCCCCTAGTTCTGCTTTCACCCGCCAGTGGAAACAACCTGCCCGCATCTATCCTATCTATTCCCTTCATAATTTTAAATGTTTCTATAAGATCCCCCCTCATCCTTCTAAATTCCAACGAGTACAGTCCCAGTCTACTCAACCTCTCCTCATAATCCAATCCCTTCAGCTCTGGGATTAACCTAGTGAATCTCCTCTGCACACCCTCCAGCGCCAGTACGTCCTTTCTCAAGTAAGGAGACCAAAACTGAACACAATACTCCAGGTGTGGCCGCACTAACACCTTATACAATTGCAACATAACCTCCCTAGTCTTAAACTCCATCCCTCTAGCAATGAAGGACAAAATTCCATTTGCCTTCTTAATCACCTGTTGCACTTGTAAACCAACCTTCTGTGACTCATGCACTAGCACACCCAAGTCTCTCTGAACAGCGGCATGCTTTAATATTTTATCGTTTAAATAATAATCCCGTTTGCTGTTATTCCTACCAAAATGGATAATCAAAGACAGCGGGTGTTTTGCCCCGATTATTCCTCTGACAAATCATACATGTGCAGGCTACTTTTTCAATTGTTACCGTAATACTTGGACCATACCATTGTTAACATATTGCATGTGTCATCCCTCCTTGGGCCTGTAGAATGTCATGTGACCCGATTGGCAATTTTAGAGCTGATTAATGCTGTTTTGGAGCAAGTGCAAGGAGAGGCCTCTCTTTGCACATGAAACAGCAGTGACTTTCTCTTAAACCCACAGTACAGCTTTGTGTGACGAATATCCATATCAGTGGTATTCATGGGGAGGTGGTTTAGGGGTATTCTCACTGGATTAATAAACTAGAAACCGGGATAATGCCCTGAGGATCCAGGTTCAAATCCCACCTTGGCAGATAGTGAAAATTTGAATTCAATAAAAAAATTTGAATTGAAAGTAATTGCCGTTAAAAATGAATCTGGTTCACGACAACCCTGTAGGGAAGAAAATTCTGCTGGTCTGGTCTACATGTGACTCCAGACCTGCAGTAGCTGACTCTTAAATATCCTCTGAAATGGTCTTGAAAGCCACTCAGTTGTAGTCTAAAGGGAATGGCACCAGCTGGACCACCCAGCATCGATGTAGGCACTGGAAACCACTATATTGACCCTACAAAGTGGTTAGAGCCAGAATTGGGAGACCAATCATGCAGAGTAGTCAAGGAACAGCCTGACAGTCATACTCATGAAATCTTGCCAATGGATCGGTATGATGAGCTAGTGAGTACAAAACAGAAGACATTTTAAAAAAATTACCTTTAAAATCTTAAACATGACAGCTTACGAGGAATTGCTGATACATTGAGGTTTGCCTACGACCATTGGAGCCACTTGACAAAATCACAGAAATTGATGCAAGGAACTATGGGTGTGATCCAGTGGCTGTGTTGCACTCGAGCAAGAGCACAACGCAGCCGGTGAATCCCGGGATACACCCAAGTCCCGGTAGGTGCGGAATCTGAATTCTGCCTGTTTTATTACACTTCTGTAGTATGTTATGTTGTACTACTGAATGTAATATATGTTACGCAATCCTGCTGTTCATGAGGTTTTCTGAATCTTGATGAAAAAGGCTCGAAGTTGTCCAGTAGTAAAAAACGATTTATTGAGTAACTAAAACTATAATTTTGTTTGTTATTTACTTTAATATTAATACTAGTAGTAAGGTTAACAAGATCTAAATGCAGTAACTATGTTTAACTATAATAACATTCTGAGCTAATCTATACTCCTGTCCTGGTCACAGTACACCCAAAAAGAGAGAGCGGGAAACAGAATGAGTCTGACTTTATACCCCTGTTGGTGCTGTCCTCTAGTGATCATCTGATTCTATAGATTACACATTAACCCCTAATGTAAATGCACATACAGAGATCACTACACCGCCCACAAGGGGCAGGACCAAGCGGCGCTCGCTAAAGTCGGTCTTAAATCTACTTAAGGCCTACCTACCTGGGATTTACCAGCCTCCCTCAATCCACCAGCCTCCTGGGGAACCTGCAGCTGGCGTCAATCAGACTGGTCCACAAGAACTTGGACCAGGCAGAACGGCACCCGGGGGTTTCCCGGGCTACTGGAGGCTCCTGGGTGATCAGGGTCCCTCCCCGGAACGTGAACATCTTGACACTGCACAGCTGGCACCGTGGCACTGCCATGCTGGCATGGCCAAGGTGCCCAGGAGACACTGCCAAGCTGGCTGGAGACTGCCCGGGTGCCAGCACAAGGGTGTCCAGGTGGCACTGCCAAGGATCAGGCCCTAGGGAAGCCATGCCCATGAAAGGAGGGTGGAGGAGGGCATGAAGGGGAGGGGGTGCAGGGCAGGTAGTAGGGGCCTCTGGGAGGTTGGGGGGTGGCGAGTGGGGTGTCCTGAGAAGGGGACTGGGGTGTTGTAAAGGGGCCTGAAGAGGGGTGGCTCCCAGGAACTCCATAGCGGGGTGTCCTCACTTGGGGAGGCATATGTGGAATAGAGCATATGTCCGTGGTGGGGGTGTGTGACATTTTCCATGGGTGGGGATTTCAGGGACCCACATGCTCACTCAGAGATCAGAGCACCCTTTTAAAATGGCAGCCAAATCTCGGAGTTCAGCTCCCCGCGTTGAACAAAATTCTAAGGGTGTGATTCTCCCAAAAGGGAACAAAGTCCCCAAGAGAGCGCGTTTAGCCGGGTGTTTCCGGTACTCACAGTGCCAAGAAACACATGGCTATTCAATGCGATTTGCGTTGTATCAGGGGTTAGAACGGGGAACACTAATTCAGGCTGCACATTGCACTGTTCTATACAGTAGGGAGCTCCACTCACCGGAACGCCCCAGTGTAGCGAGAGATAAAGGTTCCATTTTTAAAACGTCTTCTGATCTCCAGAGGCCCCAAAGCGATCTTCTCCCCACCCCCAGTCCCCACGCATTATCAGAGGCCCCGGACCCCCTGAACATCCATGCAGGACAACCCTGGCCCGATTGCACAAAAATGCCACATGGGCACCTTAGCAATGCCAGGCTGGCACCCAAGTGGCACACATGCACTGCCAGGGTGCCAAGCTGGTACTACCAGGGTGCCAAGCTGGCATTAGCATTGCCAAGTCTCCACCTTGTGCAAAGGATATGCAGCTGGGGCCCTCCGATCCCATGGAAGACCCCCATGAGTGCCATTCTGTCGGATCCCCATTTGTGGGGATCCCGCACACAATGGACTGGATTCACATCTCAAGGTCTCGCGAGATCCAATGCGATGGATCTTGCCAGGTGTGGCGAACCACATAAATCTCAGGAGCAGTGTCTCCCGGCTTACATTGGGCCGCGGCGGCGAGCTGCTTTTCTGGTGCAGCGTGGTCGTTGGATTGTACCCCACCCTAAATCACCCCAGAGAACCTCCCCAGAGCCCCAAAAAAGTGACCAAGCGTCATTGGATAGTGGTGGGGAACTTGCCAGCGGGAAACTCCCTGAAAAACCTGACACAAATGAACTTCGAAATGCTTCCATTGAATTTCGCCCTATATTTGCGTTTGACAAATTCCTTGCCCAGCTCAGCTCATTGATACAGTTCTTTCTCCATAATCAAGTCCATTTATATTAAAGATAACTTAATGCACAAGGATACTTAATGCTGTTTATCTGTGCAATAATAACCTGAAAATCAATTATGAACAGACTGTATGACAACCAAGTAAACAGAAACCACCATAAATTCAGAAGACCAACCTAACCAACCTCTAATTTTCTTGAGGTAGTTGCATCCTAAAGTGGAATGTGGAAAATCCAAAACCACAGTGGACGTAGAAAGTTGGAAAGTATCCTTGTGTTTTGGTGACTAGGGTTTAAAGTTTGATCTGCTCATAACATATATTTCGAACATAGCCTCTTTATATCTGCATTCTGCAATTTTGACAGTTCAGTACTTTATTTTCTTTGTTCTGCTATGTTCAAAAGTACATCCGTTGGCAGGATCCTCTGGTCCACTGGCTGCGCACCCACGCCTGCGGGTTTCCCGATGGCATGTGGTGCCCACAGTGGGAAACCCCATTGACCGGCTGCGGGAACGAAGAAGCCCACTGCCAGCAGGGGCGTGCCGTGTAGGGAATGCAGCTGGCGGACTGGAAAATCCTGCCCCTAGTCTCTTTCAACCTCATCTTTCACGTTAATGGAGTACTTATGTCACTACGTATTTCCTATTTACAGAAAATCATACTTGTCTACCATATTATCACCTACCAATCTTTAAACTATTTAAATATTTTGTTAGGCTCATATTCTAGCTCCTGATCTGTCTCCAATTCAACATTTGCTAGTTTGGTAATGTCTGTATATTTAAGCAGTTTGCATTGAGCTTAAATCTTGAATGCAGATTAGCAACTATAGAGGTCACAATATGTATTCGAAGACTATCCTCCCAGCACTCTCTTTATCCTGACATGAATCAGTAAGTCATTTTGTTGCTTTTTATCCTTCCAGCTATTTTCTTATCAATTTTGAGAAAGTCTACGTCCACTGTGGTGTTGAATTTTCAACAGTCCACTTTAGGATGCAACTATCTCATGAAAATTAGGGGTTGGTTAAGTAGGTTTTCTGAATTTATGGTGGTTTTGTTTATTTGGTTGTCATACAGTCTGTTCATAATTGACTTTTAGATTATTATTGCACAGATAAACCGCAAATTTACTCTTGATAACTGATTCCATTATTTACCCAATATCAATACAAAACTAATAGATTTAAAGTTGTGTACTGATATAGAAGAAATAAATGGTGATACATTATTCAGAATATTAATATGTATGCTCAAAACTTCATCCGAGGGGGTTGTGTGCACTTTTATTACCTTGCTTTGGGTCAATGCACTATGATTTGGCTTACCCTCTGGATGTTTGGGACAGATCTCACACGGGACGCCCCATCCTTCTCCAGGCATTAAACTGCAACAACATGTTGCTTTTGTGATGTTCTGGTGCTTGGGTGCAGAGCACACACCATTTTCAAATTTAGAAAAGCAAAAGCTCTCCCTGATATCTAAAAATGACAGAGTACAAGTATTAGCATAAAATAAGTTAGTTCCGTAATACCTCTTACAAAAGCATGCAACATTCATTGTCGTAAAATCAATGAAGACAATTCTTTGAACACAATGTTTTAACCTAAATTTGATAAAGTGGAAAATATTTTAAAGTAATATTTATTTTGAAATTAGAATTATAAATATAAAGGTCTAACCTATTTTAGTACTGTTTGCAGCATTCACAATATCTAACATCTACAGGCTTGTATATTTGTCAAAGTTTTGTAATGTTTCCCATTCTTTGCTCATTCGCATGCAGAAGAACTTCACTTGTGAAAGCTATGAAGGCAAACTTTTGTTTCCACCTTCATTTGGGCTACTTGCAACTAAAAAGACAGCTGCCGCTATGACGTGGTCAGTGTAGCACAGTATGGTAGTTCTAGATGCTTTGAGTTTGTTAGAGGTAGAATAATTTGAATATGGAGACTAATGCTGAATTGAGCAGATTGGGCTTGCATCTTCATCTGCTTTTTCTGGTGAGTTCTGCTGACAATATGGTGGCAATCTGTGTACCACTCTGAGTTGAGTTCCTTTTAGCCTTACTTGTTCAGATCAGCAATTTGCTGATTAATTTATGCTGGTTTTAGAAGACACTTTTTAGGTTTCTGATCCTTGGAGTTTGTACAGCTTGCAAAGGCCATGAAAAGCATGCAATCGGAGTCATTTGACACTGACAACAGTGATCTTTTTATGTGAATCGGCATAATAAAGTTAAATCTAAACTTATCTTTGAAAAAAACTGCTGCTTTAGAACATAGAACAGTACAGCACAGAATAGGCCCTTCAGCCCTTGATGTTGTGCCGAGCAGATCACCCTACTCAAACCCACGTATCCACCCTATACCCGTAACCTAACAACCCCCCCCCCCCCAACCTTACTTTTTAGGACACTAAGGGCAATTTAGCATGGTCAATCTCCACCTAACCCGCACATCTTTGGACTGTGGGAGGAAACTGGAGCACCCGGAGGAAACCCACGCACACACGGGGAGGACGTGCAGACTCCGCACAGACAGTGACCCAGCCGGGAATCGAACCTGGGACCCTGGAGCTGTGAAGCATTTATGCTAACCACCATGCTACCGTGCTGCATGTTTAAAGTAATTAAAACATAATCGGTTTTGTTTAAAAAAAATCCCCAAAATTTGTGTGTGTGTTAATATTTGGCAGGAACGCTTGTAATAGTACATAGCTGTCCTTTAGTTAAATATGGAGACAAGATAATTAACAGTAGGTATAACAGATAAACATTTTCAATAAGCACTTTCAGTGGGGCAACGTTCACAGCTGGGAATGCAGTTTAGTGAAATCAGCCATTATGTTTTTGCAATGGCCAAGAAGTCAGCAGTCGTCCAAAATCAGAGCCAAAACTTGTTGACAAGCAACATATACCAAAAGCAGTGTTTTGAAAGTTAAATGAGCTAAAAAGCTAGCATTCACCACGCTCCACTTTACATGGACGTGCGGCAATAGACGGGAAGGGCCCAGCGCCCCACATGCAGGTTGGACGGTGCCTTACTAGCTGACAAGGCCTTCAGCGAAAGGATAGTGCGGGCCATAGCAGAGTACACGGAGAACAACCAAAACGGGGAGGTCTCTCCCTCCACGTTCTGGGTAGCGCTAAAGGCCGTACTAAGAGGGGAAATCATCGCTTTCAAAGCACAAAGAGATAGGGAGGAAAGGGTGGCTAGGCAGCAGCTGGTCGACTCCATACTGGAGGTAGACTGTAAATACTCCGAGGCCCCGACCATAGAGCTCCTGGCAGAGAGGAAAGAACTACAAAGGAACTTTGACCTGCTCTCCACCAGGAAAGCAGTGCACCAACTCCGCCAGGCGCGCGGGGGACCCTGTATGAACACGGAGACAAAGCTAGCCGCCTGTTGGCACACCAGCTGAGAAAGCAGGCAGCCACCAGAGAAATTGCACAAATCAGGGGTACCGGAGGCACGTTGGAAACGGAACCAGAAAAGGTTAACAAAACCTTCATGGCCTTCTACCAAGAGCTGTACACCTCGGAGCCCCCAAGGGGGGAGTCTGGGATGAAATGGTTCCTTGATGGACTGGACATTCTAGTCGTGGGGGGAGGGCAGAAAACGGGGCCTGGAAGCACCACTAGCACTGGGAGAGATCATGGAGAGCATTAGTTCCATGCAGACGGGGAAGAAGCCGGGACCTGATGGATTCCCGGCGGACTTCTACAAAAAATTTGTGACAGCGCTGGCCCCGCACCTGCGGGAGATGTTCACAGACTCGCTAGCTAGGGGCACACTGCCACCCACGCTAGCACAGGCCTCAATCTCGCTGATACCTAAGAAAGACAAAGACCCAACGGAATGTAGGTCATACAGACCCATCTCACTGCTGAATGCAGACGCCAAAATCCTAGCCAAAAGGCTAGAAGACTGTGTACCTGAGGTGGTCACAGAGGACCAGACGGGCTTCGTCAAAGGAAGACAGCTTACCTCGAACATCAGGCACCTGCTGAACGTGATAATGACCCCCTCCGGGGAGAGAACACAAGAGGTGATCGTCTCCCTGGACGCAGAAAAGGCCTTCGACAGAGTCGAATGGAAATACCTCAGAGGTACTGGAGCGGTTTGGGGCTTGGAACAGGGTTCACCTCTTGGGTAAAGCTCCTAAACAACGCTCCCATGGCGAGCGTACGGACCAACAACACCAACTCCCAATACTTCCAACTGCACAGGGGCACCAGACAAGGATGCCCACTGTCCCTGCTGCTGTTCGCCCTAGCGATCGAACCGCTAGCAATCGCGCTCAGGGTAGCAAAAAGTTGGAGGGGGATCCGAAGGAGAGGCAGAGAGCACAGAGTCTCACTCTATGCAGATGACCTGCTCCTCTACATTTCGGACCCACAGAGCAGCCTGGACGGGATCATCGTGCTCCTGAAAGAGTTTGAAGCCTTCTCGGGCTACAAACTCAACATGAGCAAAAGCGAGATCTTCCCAGTACACCCGCAAAGGGGGGGGGGGGGGGGGGGGGGGGGGCACACCCGCAAAAGGGGGAGGGGGGCAGCACTAACAGGACTGCCGTTTAAACAAGCCCAACACAAATTCCGCTACCTGGGGATCCAAATAGCCCATGACTGGAAAGGGATCCACAAATGGAACCTCACCAGTCTGACGGAGGAAGTAAAAAAGGACCTGCAAAGACGGAACGCACTCCCACTCTCCCTCGCGGGGAGAGTCCAGATGATCAAAATAAATGTACTGCCCAGGTTCCTCTTCCTGTTTAAATCTGAAATGCATCTTCAACATGCCAATGACGTGCTCAATGAAGGAGCGTGTTGCAGAATGAGCTGCATTGTGCCTCCAATCTGAAGCACTCCGTGGCCGATTAATGGGCCTCATTAGCCATGTGCTTCGCAGGTAGCCCTTATCACAGATGCATTACTTTTCTGTTTTAAAAAAGAGAAAAAAAGGGGCAGCACGGTAGCATTGTGGATAGCATAATCGCTTCACAGCTCCAGGGTCCCAGATTCGATTCCGGCTTGGGTCACTGTCAGTGCGGAGTCTGCACATCCTCCGGGTGCTCCGGTTTCCTCCCACAGTCCAAAGATGTGCAGGTTAGGTGGATTGGCCATGATAAATTGCCCTTAGTGTTGGGTGGGGTTACTGGGTTATGGGGATAGGGTGGAGGTGTTAACCTTGGGTAGGGTGCTCTTTCCAGGAGCCGGTGCAGACTCGATGGGCCGAATGGCCTCCTTCTGCACTGTAAATTCTATGTAAATTAGCACTGAGGACCTTCAAAGATCTATGGCATCTGCGAGTGACTCAAGATGCAAGAGTCACGTGAGCTCCCAGGGTACCTTGCGCAAACCTGCATGATGTATTCAGTGATCACAGATCAACTGCATGTTGAGTGATAAGAAGCCATTTCTCTTGATAAATCTTAGTGGCTGCTCCAAGGAGTTCTTAAGGCCATTTGTGTAGTCAATGGCACCCCACACTTTTGGAAAGTTGAAGATCACTGAAAATCCCTCTGTTCTGGCAACATGGCTTACGTGCCTTACTAAATAAGGTATCGACAACCTCTTGTCTGCAGATATGAGTGGAGGATTATGCTATTCTGCAGAGATCCACAATTCCAAAAGTACCCTAAAACATATGTTGTGGTGCCACTGTTCTGGCTGCTGTTGCTTTCTCCAGATAGGCTATCCCCCAACAGTATCCAAAACGGTACACTTGTTAGAGAGGGGGACACATGGGATTCCTGCACTGACTGCCTGCCCTTTCTAGTGGTCACCCATCTGTCTGCCTGCACATTGGGAGTGACCACGTTCTCTGACTCTTATCTATGCCACTTCCCCCCCACCCGCAAGCTCCTAAGTGCATCCATCTGCTGATCCAACCAAACCACGCAGTCTGTGAGGAGCTGCCATTGGTTACACTTCCTGCAGAAGTGGTCGACCGGAACACTAGAAGTGTCATGGATCTCCCACATCTCACAGTTAGAGCACTGCACCCTGCTGAGTGACATTTCAGCACGAGTTAATTAATTTAAAATAAATACTTAAATCATCATTCGATTTGCGCAATAATGCATCCCCGGAGTTAAAATCCTTCAAATAATATTTGAGTCTTCCTGACAGGTCTCAGGTAAGTCTTGTTCTCCATGTCCTGAACCAGTAATTAGCAGAGGTTTCCTTCAATCAGCTCAAAAGTGCAGCAGTCAACTTCTCCCTCAGGCCTTCAGATCCCTCCTATGCCAATTTTCTTCCAAGGTTTTTCTTTCAACTGCGTCATTACATCAGTTGTCACAATGCTGCTGCTCTCTTTCTGGTTTTGAGACCAGCTTCCAAACAGCCCCCCCCCCCCCCCCCCCCCACTGTCCAGTTCCTCCTGTCGTCCTCGAAGCTCATCATGTGGAAGTTTCCCTCCCCGATCACTCTCCTGCCTCCTTCCTTAACCCTGGAGCCCATTGTTATTGTAGTCAATATCAATGACCTCCCCAAATCGCTTTCTAGGGATGTCCTCATGTTGACCTCGCCCCTCCCCATCTTGAGGATCTTTGCTAGGTGACCTAACGAGACACCCCCTTGAGACCATCAGATCATCCCCAGTTGCTTACCAGTTCCCAATTACAGCCTGCAGATGCCTCCCATCAGTGATTGTGCCAACTGCTGACCACCAACCACCAATATCTTCAGGGACTGACCATTCCCTACACACCATGCTGCACACAGCTGACACAGCACAGACAGGCTCTTCCCATCCCTGGACTGACATGCTCCAGTCACCCACCCCCATAATCATATGTCTCTGCCCACCCCTTCCTTTGCCGTTGTCTAGTCAGCTATTCCCCTCCCCCACTGGTCTTTCCTTGGCACAGTTGGAGCAGCCATCAGAGCAGTGCAGTGAAAGGAAGGTGAATTCTGCACATATAAACCCCAAAGTCGTGACTGAAGTGCACTTCACCAGATATGTGCCACTTATAAGCGATCGTGAATGGCGAGGCCATTAGAACATAGAACATAGAACAGTACAGCACAGAACAGGCCCTTCGGCCCTCAATGTTGTGCCGAGCAATGATCACCCCACCTAAACCCACGCAACCCGTATACCCGTAACCCAACAATCCCCCCATTAACCTTACACTACGGGCAATTTTAGCATGGCCAATCCACCTAACCCGCACATCTTTGGACTGTGGGAGGAAACCGGAGCACCCGGAGGAAACCCACGCACACACGGGGAGGACGTGCAGACTCCACACAGACAGTGACCCAGCCGGGAATCGAACCTGGGACCACTGGAGCTGTGAAGCATTGATGCTAACCACCATGCTACCGTGAGGCCCCTTCACTAATACTCCAAATTAGATTTGGAGTATGAGCATGATTCCGGTGAGCTATATTTTTAATGAGCATTCACGTGATGCAAATGCTGTCCCAAACATGGGGCAGTGGGAAATTTGACCCGCCATAAAAGTTGGGAGAGGAAAATTCCACTTTCTGGCTGACGGAAAGATGACCTTTGCCAAAAGTTCAATTTTGTGCACTTAACTGCGCTGATTCCTGCTGTTGGCAGGACCGGAAAGCCCCCCCCCCCCCCAAACAAAACGAAAGTAATAAAACTGGAAACTGAGGACTACGAGACAAATCAAATGTGTCCTACTATTCTGTGATAGTGCACTTTTGTGTTGAAAAAATTGTTAAGTTTTTAGTTGT
The DNA here is from genome assembly GCF_902713615.1 of Scyliorhinus canicula. Classification (NCBI taxonomy): domain Eukaryota; kingdom Metazoa; phylum Chordata; class Chondrichthyes; order Carcharhiniformes; family Scyliorhinidae; genus Scyliorhinus; species Scyliorhinus canicula. Next base: position 19,062,204 of record NC_052169.1, on the reverse strand, counting down.
GGCGTTGAGATTACTCTGTAGCAATTGAGTGGTTGTTACCAGACTCACCAATGCATCTTCTTCCACTTAATGACAGTACAGATCCTGATGGGCAGATACATGTGTAGCTTCCTTCAGTATTACTACATGTACCAGACAAGCAAAATCCAGGGTCTGATGCGCATTCATCGATATCTGCGGAATGAAATGAGACAACATCATATACAGTAGAGCAATATTAATCTTTGGTTTTGTGAAAACATAGTAGTCTGTGAGTTCAAAACACTAGCCCTGGAACTCTAGTCACAACATTGACAGGGAGGCGAGGACAGCATAGGGAGTCTCAAAACTTACAACCTGGGGACGGGAAAGTCCTGTGATAATAATGGCAGGTCCTTGTCATCTTGTTTTCTTCTGTTTCCTGCCTTATAGCTGGCCAAATTGATATTCTGATCAATTGTTATGTGGGATAGGCAATGGCAGGAGGCTGAAGCTAGGATCCACAAGGCTGGTCCTTTGAAATTCAGGCCAGGATGAGAGATCGTGTGGTGGTGGGTATGGTAGGGTGTAAAGATCGTGATTGGCATAGGGAACCCGAAAGGGTGTTTTGATAAGGCATATTTTAATAATAATAGTTAAACTAAGGGGGGACTAAAGGAGTGTTGTATCATAATCAATTTTTTTCCCATTTCATAAATTTTTTTGCTATTAAAACTAATTAGTGGCCCTGTGACTCTGTCCTCCATGTTTTATAAAAATCATAAAAGTTCCTGAGCTAGGATTCCATTTTGGGATCTCCCCATCCAGTTATAACACCAACTAGGATCGTAAGAGGAAGGAAAGATGTGAATGGGAGAAAAGGGAAAGCAATCATTCAGGGAGGGAGCGGGTGCGTTGAATGATCAGAATGGAAGCTGAGAAGGTGCGAAAGGAGGGGGCAGGCAATACTCGTACACAATGCAACAATCCTGAGAGGCAGACTTCTGGTCCTCTTAGCTTCAGATTCAGAAAAGGATTTACTCCAGATTCAGAAAAGGATTTAAAGAAGTTGCACACCTTTCTATGGTGATGGTCTCAATTGGTCCCTTGTTATGCTCAATGTTGTCCCTACCCCATATCTGTCCAGGATAGCCTAATTCTTCGCCACTGTCCCTTACCTTGATCAACGTTAAATAAAACTGCTTACCAACACATCTATCATCAATCAATGCATATCCAGGAGGGCAGATACATCTGTAAGAGCCATCCAGGTTTTGACAGGTGCCTGGCGTACAAGGGCGGGGTACTGTTAAACATTCATTGATATCTGTTGAAACAAAAGTGAAACAGTAAGGGAAATGTTAATGCAATCACATAATCCTGTCGGATAGTAAAATGAAAAATGTCTACTTTTTTCTTAGTAACATGACAATTTTCATTAATTCCTTTATGCAAGTTGTAATACCAGATCTAAACACATCTGCAGCTTAAAATCCTACTCTACCTGAATGCAAGCCATCTTTATTATATATTTTGTCATCTTTAAGAAAAACATTCTCTAAATGTTTTTTAAAATAAATTTAGAGTACCCAATTTTTTTCCCAATTAAGGGGCAATTTAGCCAATCTACCTACCCACACATCTTTGGGTTGTGGGGGTGAGACCCACTCAATCACGGGGAGAATGTACAAATTCCACACAGACAGTGACCCGGGGCCGGGATCGAACCCAGGTCCTTAGATCCGTGAGGCAGCAGTGCCCAATATTCCCTAAACTTGGGCGAAATTCTCCGACCACACGTTGGAGAGCGGCGTTAATCCCGCTCCCGCAGGGTTTTTAATTCTCTGACCGGCCAAAAACCGGCGCTGTGCAAATCCCGCCGGCAGCCTCTGAAAACAGCTGGCGCCGGCAGGATTTCATTATATTTTTGTTTCCACAAATCTCCGGCCCGAATGGGCCGAAGTCCCGCCGACGTGGCCATGGGTCACGTCGTCGAAAATCACAGTAGCTTTAAAACGGCGTCAACCATTGAT